>NW_021703780.1:70227277-70278191 GCF_005190385.1 Monodon monoceros | reverse complement strand
GGCCTCTCCCGTTGCGGAGCACAGGCTCCGGACGCGCACGCTCAGCGGCCATGGCTCACGGGCCCAGCCGCTCCGCGGCATGTGGGATCTTCCCGGACCAGCGCACGAACCCGTGTCCCCTGCATCGGCAGGCGGACTCTCAACCACTGCGCCACCAGGGAAGCCCTGGTCCCACATATTTGTAAGTCATTTGCTATTAGTCTTTTATTTCATTCAGGTCCCTTTGCTAATTTCATCTCCATGGAGAAGCCCTTTTTAAGTACCCATCTAAAGTAGGGTGCCCCACCTGTCATTCCCCCAAGTCTCTCTTCCATGTGCTCTCACTGCTTTGTTTTTCTTCACAGCGCTTAGAGCTGCACTGACTTGCATCTTTCTAGGGGAGATTGTCTCTTAATCTCTCTCTTCCTCTCAACATCACTGTGCAAATCAACCAGTTATGTGGATTCTAGGAAACTTTGGAAGTTAACTGAAAAGTTTTCACGCTCCTACCGGGAACAGATCTTAAAGAATCACTTACACACAGGCATGGAGACATATATACTAGGGTGTTCATTACAGTATTGTTTGCAATAGAGGAAAAATAGAAAACAATGGAAATGTCCATCAATAAGGGAGCCATTACATAATTTATGATACAGCCACACTCTGTAATTCTGCATAGCAGTTAATGAGTAATTAATAGTAATAATAATAATAGTAATCGCAGCTGAGAGTTTTTGAATGCTTACATATATTTTATCATTTATTTCCCCTAAAACTCCTCTGTGGTATGAAGTTTTATTATCCCTGCTTTACAGATGAGTGAACTGAGGCACACAAAATTTAAGTGATTTGGCCAAGGTCAATTAGGCAGTGACAGAGTTAGGATTCGTGACCAATCTGTCCCTAGCACACACACTTTCAACCACTCCTCCATACTGTCTTCAAGGAATATGAGAAGATATGTGTGCTTAGATTAAAAAATCCTAGAAATTCTATTAGCTGAAAATAAAAGCAAATGGGTCTAGAATGAATCTGTTCAAAACACAAAAGATGTTGGTGGGTAAGTATATATGTGTGTGTTGTGTATTATCAGTGCTTACCTCTGAGGAGGGGAGAGTGGGGAGGGTAATGGAAACTAGCAAATTTATTCTCTATATTCTTAAGATGCTTGGGTCTTTCATTATTACCAGAGTAATTAAAAAACAGTTGTGTGGAGAAGGAGACGAGATGGCAGAGAAGAAGGATGTGAGCTCACCTCTTCTTACAGAAACACCAAAATCACAACTAACTGCTGAACAACCATTGACAAAAAAATGCTGGAACCTTCGAAAAAAGATACCCTACATCCAAAGACAAAGAATAAGCCACAAAGAGACAATAGGACGGGTGCAATCACAATAAAATCAAATCCCATATACGCCGGGTGGGCCACCCACAAGTTGGAAAATAATTATACGACAGAAGTTCTCCCACAGGAGTGAAAGTTCTGAGTCCCACATCAGGCTCCCCAGCCTGGGGGTCTGGCAATGGAAGGAGGAGGCCCCAGAGAATCTGGCTTTGAAGGCCAGCGGGGTTTGATCACGGGAATTCTACAGGACTGGGGAAAACAGAAACTCCACTCTTGGAGGGTGCACACAAGGTCTTGTGCGCACCAGCACCCAGGGAAAAAAAGCGACGACCTCATAAAAGACTGGGCCAAACTTACCTGCTACTACTGGAGGGTCTCCTGCGAAGGCAGGGGGCGGTTTGTGGCTCACGGTGGGGACAAGGACACTGGCGGTGGTAGTTCTGGGGAGTACTCGTTGGCATGAATCCAGACCAGATGGCTTCACTGGAGAATTCTATCAAACATGTAGAGAAGAGTTAACACCTATCCTTCTGAAACTCTTCCAAAAATTTCAGAGGAAAGAATACTCCCAAGCTCATTCTATGAGGCCACCATCACCCTGATACCAAAACCAGACAAAGATACCACTAAAAAAGAAAATTACAGGCCAATATTACTGATGAACATAGATGCAAAAATCCTCAACAAAATACTAGCAAACCGAATCCAACAATGCATTAAAAGGGTCATACACCATGATCAAGTGGGATTTATCCCAGGGATGCAATGATTTTTCGATATCTGCAAATCAATCAATGTGATACACCACATCAACAAATTAAAGAATAAAAACCATATGTTCATCTCAATAGATGCAGAAAAAGCTTTTGACAAAATTCAACACTCATTTATGGTAAAAACTCTCCAGAAAGTGGGTACAGAGGGAACCTACCTCAACATAATAAAGGCCATATATGACAAACCTACAGATAACATCATACTCAATGGTGAAAAGCTGAAAGCATTTCCTCTAAGATCAGGGTCAAGACAAGGATGTCCACTCTCGCCACTTTTATTCAACATAGTTTTGGAAGTCCGAGCCACAGCAATCAGAGAAGAAATAAAGGGAATCCAAATTTGAAAAGAAGAAGTAAAACTGTCACTGTTTGCAGATGACATGATACTATACATAGAAAATCCTGAAGATGCTACCAGAAAACTGCTTGAGCTCATCAATGAATTTGGTAAAGCTGCAGGATACAAATTAAATACATAGAAATCTCTTGCATTTCTATATGCTAATAATGAAAAATCAGAAAGAGAATTTAAAGAAACAATTCCATTTACCATCTTAGGAATAAACCTACCTAAGGAGGCAAAAGACCTGTACTTCAAAAACTATAAGATGCTGATGAAAGAAATTGAGGATGACACAAACAGATGGAAAGATATACCATGTTCTTGGAATGGAAGAATCAATTTTGTCAAAATGACTATACTACCCAAAGCAATCTATAGATTCAATGCAATCCCTATCAAATTACCAATGATATTTTTCTCAGAACTTGAACAAATAAATATTAAAATTTGTATGGAAACACAAAAACCCTGAATAGTCAAAGCAATCTTCAGAAAGAAAAATGGAGCTGGAGGAATCAGGCTCCCCGACTTCATACTATACTACAAACCTACAGTCATCAAAACAGTATAGCACTGGCACAAAAACAGAAATATAGATGAATAGAACAGGATAGAAAGCACAGAAATAAACCCATGTACCTATTAATCTATGACAAGGTAGGCAAGACTCTACAATGGAGAAAAGAGTCTCTTCAATAAACGGTGCTGGGAAAACTGGACAACTACATGTAAAAAAATGAAATTAGAACATTCTTTAACACTATACACAAAAATAAACTCAAAATGGATTAAAGACCTAAATGTAAGACCAGACACTATAAAACTCTTAGAGGAAACCATAGGCAGGACACTCTTTAACATAAATCTCAGCAATATCTTTTTGGATCCATCTCCTAGAGTAATGGAAATAAAAACAAAAATATACAAATGGGACCTAATTAAAGTCATAAACTTTTGCACATCAAAGGAAATCATAAACAAAATGAAAAGACAACCCACAGAATGGGAGAAAATATTTGCAAACAATGTGACCTAAAAGGAATTAATCTCCAAAATTTACAAACAGCTCATGCAGCTCAATATCAAAAAAACAAACAACTCAATCAAAATATGGGCAGAAAACCTAAACAGACATTTATCCAAAGAAGACATACAGATGGCCAATAGTCATGTGAAATGATGGTCAACATCGCTAATTATTAGAGAAATGCAAATCGAAACTACAATGAGATATCACCTCATACCAGTCAGAAAGGCCATCATCAAAAAGTCTACAAACAATAAATGCAGAAGAGGGTTTGGAGAAAAGGGAACCCTCCTACACAGTTGGTGGGAATGTAAATTGGTACAGCCACTATGGAGAACAGTATGGAGGTTCTGTAAGAAACTAAAAATACAGCTACCATATGATCCAGCAATCCCACTCCTGGGCATATATCTAAAGAAAAAAATGGTTTGAAAGGATACATGCACCCCAATGTCCATTGCAGCGTTGTTTACAATAGCCAAGACATGGAAGCAACCTAAATGTCCATTGACAGATGAATGGATAAAGAAGATGTGGTACATATATACCATGGGAATATTACCCAGCCATTAAAAAGAATGAAATAATGCCACTTGCAGCAACATGGATGGACCTGGAGATTATCATACTAAGTGAAGTCAGACAGAGAAAGACAAATATCATATGATAGTGCTTATGTGCAGAATCTAAAAAAAAAATGATGCAAATGAACTTATTTACAAAACAGAAACAGACTCACAGACTTAGAGAACGAACTTATGGTTACCAGGGGGAAAGGTGGTGGTGGGGGAGGGATAGACTGGGAGTTTGGGATTGACATATACACACTGCTATATTTAAAATAGAGAACGAACAAGGACCTATTGTATAGCACAGGGAACTCTGCTAATACTCTGTAATAGCCTAAATGGGAAAAGAATTAGAAAAAGGATAAATACATGTATATGTATAACTGAATCACTTTGCTGAACAGCTGAAACTAACACAACCTTGTTAATCAACTGTACTCCAATTTAAAAAAAAAAAAAAAAAATCGTGCAACAACCAAAGCTACCACGAGAGGGCTCAGTAAGCTGCTTACCAAGATTTCCCTCTAGAGGTGTTACCCAGAGAGCTGTCCAGGAGCTGAAATATGTAAGATGGGTAAGCTCACAAGAGTGACACTGGGGGATCTAGATAGACTCTTGGAGCTTCCACTGCCAAGCTCTGTGGCTAAGAATTGGTTGGACTATGGGAATACGTTAAATTCTTTCATCCTGTGTCATTCCAGCATCGATCAGCTCTAGCGCGTCAGGGAAGGGTAGGCAAATGATAGTATTTCAATATGCTCCTTGTCAAAGAAAAGAGATGACTCTGCCATCAGGAATTCTAGTGAGAGTGGCAGTCCAGAAACTCAGGGTAGAAGCTTCAGCTAGCAATAGAGAACAGGAATTCCTGCCTAGTTCTCAAATAATTGGGAGAGAATATGGCCTAGGAAAATAAGGTTTTTTAAAAAAGACTTTATTGCTTTGAATTAACTTAAAGAACCCAAACTTTAAACTCCCTTGTTATATAGTTTATAAACAATGGCCAGGTCCTTCATTTTACTGTTTTATAAGAGATTGTAAATGAAAATGTGGAAATAAGAACTTTGTAAAAAATGAAAACTGTCTACAGTGCTCCAAGTTGGTAAAGGATTGAGGAAATAAGTATGGAAAGAGTATACGCTGTTCCTGAGAGTTTAAACTGCTGCAATCATTTAGAGAAGGATTTCTTTGTCTAAGGGAGGTTAAATCTGTAGCAATTCTGTGTCTTCTGGGTGAGGTCATTTTCCTTTTCTCATATGTGGCTTCAGAACAAAATAATGATAATGATAATAGTTCTCTTTTAATGGAGCACTTACTATGTGCGAAACAATTTTGTCTCATTTTATCCTCACTACAATCTCAGGTTAATTCTATTTAGGAGATAGAATTTATTCCCTTTTTACAGATGTGAAAACTGAGGATTGATTTATCCAAGGTTACAAAACTGGTAGCCAGCAGGAACAGCTTAATTATCATTTATTTAAGAAATTTAGATTCATTGAGTGCCCAGAGTCTACATCTTCCTTTTAGGCATTTTAGAATAAAAGAGGTTTGTATAACATGATTTTTCTCCTGTTAGTTAATGTTGTGCTTTGGGAGATAAGACACGTATTGATGAAGTGATGTGTGAACAAGGGAGCATTAAATAGAATAGACTTAAATCTATAATGACTGAGAACTGGACAATGTAAGCTACAACAAAGGCAGGCCAGGTAGAAGGCTAAAAAGATCTAGAGGAAGTGTTGTCATCGGCTCAGGCAGCCATAACAAAATACTAAAGATTGAGTAGTTTAAACAACAGAAATTTAATTTTCTCACAGTTCTGGAGGTTGGAAGTCCAAGGTCATGGTGTTGGCAGGATAGGATTCTCCTAAGCTCACTCTCCTTGGCTTGTAGACAGCTGCCTTCTCCCTGTGTTTTTACATGCCCTTTCCTTTGTGCCCTGCACTCCTGGTGTCTCTTCCTCTTCTTACAAGGACACCAGTCGTATTGGATTAGGGACCCATCCTTATGACCTCATTTAACCTTAAATATCTCTGTAAAGGCCCAGTCTCCAAATACAGTCACACTGGAGGTTAGAGCTTTAATATATGAATTTGGGGGTAGGGGACATAATTCAGTTCATAACCAGGTCAGTGTGAGCTGGTACAGTCAGTAAAGGCTTCACAGCAGAGGAAGGCTATGAAAGATAAATAAGGTATGGACAAAGAGAGAAAATAATGAGGAAGGCATTTAAGGAATGGGTGCTGGAACAAGTAAAGGGCTAGTGACAGAGACAGAGACAGAGACACAGGGAGAGAAAGAAACATGGACTAGAAGAGAGGAAGAAACTTTCCATAGTGAAATAGTAGCAGCTTCCTTTTGGGGTGAAAGTTAATCCCCTTCCCGCCTACATTGAGTGAATTCAAGACCTTTGTGGGAGGCAGAGAGAAGAGAACAATCAAGGCAACAGGTTGGTTCAATAGTTGATAACACAGGAAAGGAAGCTCTGTTTCTTCACAGTCATATGAAGGGATCTTCATGCAGAGATGTTAATGCCAAGGATACATGAGATGTGCCCCAAACTTCTTTTAGGGCACATCTTTTCCCTCTTTTATTACTAACCCAAAATATTTTCCATACACCCTCTGCTTGGATTGCTCCCAAACTCCGTATCAGTACCTCCCCTCTCCTGCAGACTCAAGATCGTAAAAAATATATAGACTATTTTTTCATCATGCCTCTTCCTTGGCTGGGCTGAGTTCTCATACTTATTTACTTTCACTGATTTAATGTATTCTATTTCTGCCAACAATCATTAAAAGCAAAATGGTTCTAAATACCCATGTCCACATAGTTATGCCTTTTTGCATATAGAACCTCTTTCAAGTCTGAGTTCTCATCAATATCATTTGATTGAAGAATTTTAATTTGCATCAATATGATATATTTTGCTTCCTGATTATAGTCCCTTTCAGTGTGATTCAAGGGGGACAAAGGAAGCGATCTAGAATCAGAGTTTAAGGCTTTGGAGAAGCAGAGGTACAGGGAAGTGGCCTACTCAGCAAGTAATGCTTATTGAGACCCCACTATGTGCAGGGAGCAGCGGTAGGGACTGGAGATTGGAAGAACAGTAACAGCACATTATTCGTCAAGAAATTTGCTATCAAAAAAAAAAAAAAGAAATTTGCTATCAATAGGGAGGAAACAGATGAGTACAGAGTAATTCCAATATGACACGTTAACTGCTGTGTAAGAGAGGCAGCATGGAGAGGGAAGTGGGAATATAGGATTGAGACCCTTCATACTTGACATGTCTCTGCCATTTCCTAGCTTTGTGACCTTGGACAAATTACAGGAGATCAAGTTTATCCCATTTCCTATGTGATCATACCTATTATACAGGATTATCTTATAATATTAGATACTTCAGTGCCTCATGCATAGTAGGTGCTCAGTAAGTTGCAACTACTTTTATGATCATTACAATGATAGCATTTGTGGTGTATAAAGTGTTACAGAGACTCAGTGCGGGTAGCAGCAGATTCTGACAGAGACCAGGGGAAGCTTGATAGGGGAGATGGTGCTAGAGTCGTGCCTGCATCTGCAAACCATCTGTCAGGAATGTCAAGGAGGAAGCTCTGCGCTAGGAAAGCATTTGATGAGGTGACCTCAAAAAGCCTGTCCAAGTATAAGATTCTGTGCATATTAGGTCAGAGAATTCTCCAGCTGGCAGAGACCTTTCGGGAAGAGTGCTTGATATACACTCTTGACAATGTGGAATGAACTGATGAAGCTAAATTGATCCTAAATGTGCATAAATGAATAATTCCTTTTCCCCCTTTTATGCAGACAGTGTAGTACATAAGAATCTAATACTTTCTAGGACTTCTATAAATCAAAAAGTCAAGGGTTTGTTTTCTTGGATTAGGATATTTATATCTTCTTTAGAGGGACATTCATTTTCAGTTGGATCTGATTTCAAACTTCTTGAAACTTTGGAACACAAGATAAATGATAGGTGCTTAGCAACCTAACATGGGCTTAGCAAATACTTAATAACCTATACCAATACACTGATCTCTTCTCCCAAAGGTTTCTTACTTTAGTAAATATGAAGAGTAAAAATGTAACACTATGTCTTCTGGATGTCAAACATCAGAATTTTTTTTCAAGTAAAAAACCCAGGTGTTCCTGGGCATGTTGAGTCTCCCCAGGATAAGCCGTCCAACTGTGCAGGGAGTTGTTCAGTGATGCCCAGGCAATCTGGACTCATGGGAACAAATATGGCCCTCACACAATCTCTTCCATTACCTACTTGACTCTGATTGCTACAGAGGCAGGCCTTGTGGAATGTTTTTCTTTGGCCTTGAATTTCTCGAGGTAATGTGCATTAAAGTGAAAAGTTGCTATCTGAAGTTCAAGGGCAAAAGAGACCATAAGGTACTGACAAAATTGGAGTTCTGCAACCCAAGAAGGCTGCTGTGTTGTGCTGACATATCAGGCCACAGCAACAGAGTGAGCCAATTCTTGAGGTGAAAGCCACAGGGAAGGAATTAAAGCAACTCCAAACCTCTTATTCAGCACATGCTGTTATTCATGCAGAAGCAGGGATACCAGTAAGACTCAACATGCTGACTCAGCATTAGCCTACAATTCATATTATGAATGGAGAAATCCTTGAAAGGGCTAACTCTTAAGGGATGAAACGCCCGTAATACTTTGGCTGAACACACCCAGGTGTGACTTTTGCTGTGCGCAGTGGAAAGGTGATTTGCCCAATCAAAGGCACAGCTGGAATTGAGAGAAATACTTCCACTTGTAAACATGTCCACAAGCTGTGGAGCCCTTGAGAGCACTGGCATGGAGCTAATTGCCATCTAGCTGTACCCTTGGGCAAAGGGCTTACTTTCTCTATGCCCTCCTCAGTTTCCTTATCTGTAAAATGGGGAATAATTTGGAGAATGGGGAATGCTTGCTTCATAGGTGGTCTGGAAGATTAAATGACATAATGTATGTGATGTGGTTGCCCCAGTGCCCTAACACTTCATGAGCACTCAATAAATGTTAATAGTAATCAAGACAGTACCTCATGGTGCCTTGTTTCCATTTGGAACAGCAAGCCTTACCAGTTGCTTTGAAGCAATGAGACATTAACCCTCATATTTAAATTTCTAGACATATGCACATAAAGATTACTGGAAAAAAAAGTAAATATATAGAGAAAATTAGAAAACTTATTTCAGAAACAGAAGAAGAAATTCTCATCAGGATTCTGAAAAAAGTGATCAATATTACTCTGGGATCTTAAAATCAGAATCTAACTCTTATGATTCTATTGATGATAATTGTGGACACATTGAAACACTATGTATTTCAGTACACTAAGGGTTTTGCCTGAAATATTTCATATAACTTTCAAAATAACCATGTGAAATATGATATTATCCCTATTTCACAGATTAAGAAACTGAGGCTTTGAGAGGTTAAGTAAATGTCCAAAACCCTGACAGCTGGCATACTAGTTACCTGTTGCTGTATAACAAATTATTCCAAAACTTAGGGTCTTAAAACAACAAACATTTCCAGGACTGAGACCAGGGTGAGGTGATTAAGGTATAGGTCTTTAGTGCAAGGGTTAAGGGGGTGCCAAAAAATTCAGCAACAAAGATAAGTAACATTTTTAAAAATCAAAATTAATGCAAAAACATCCATGATGAACAAAATACCAAGATTTTTCTTTTTTCTTTTTTGCGGTACGTGGGCCTCTCACTGCTGTGGCCTCTCCTGTTGCAGAGCACAGGCTCAATGGCCACGGCTCACGGGCCCAGCCGCTCTGCGGGATGTGGGATCTTCCCGGACTGGGGCACGAGCCCGCTTCCCCTGCATCGGCAGGCAGACTCTCAACCACTGCACCACCAGGGAAGCCCAAAATACCAACATTTTAGATAAAGACAAGATTAGTATTACTGACTTTTCCTTTTGCCTCAGGCTTTAGTATGGCTCATCACGGCACTGTTAGTAATCCTGTCTTGCTTTCAGTTTCCCCATCTCTCAAATAACCACATATTTTCCAAGGTCTACCTCCTCATCTCTAATGTGTCTGCTTATCTCCATCCCCAAAGCTACTATGTTTAGTTTACATTAACTGCTTCTTTCTCTTGTTTTACTGAAATAGTTCTCACAGATGTCCTTCCCACTTACGGTCTGTCTTCCCCAGGAAGCAGACTCTGAGATGGAGGTTTGCATGCAGGAAGTTTATTGGGGTGTGCATGGCATCGATACAGAGGGCAAGTGAGGTAAGCAGTATTGGGCAGATGGAGAGAATGAACTGTGATGCAGTCACAACAAAGGCCTCAGCTGATCCCACAGGAAATCTTGGAGTTGTCCCAAACTGCTATGGTAAGGGGTCAGGCCTTTATACCAAAATCTGTCCCCCTCCCACATACATGTTTAGACTTGTCACTGGGTGCAAGATGCACACCCCCCATCCCGGGAAGGTCGTGACCTTAGGCCAGGCAGCTCTCTTCAGCCAAAGTAAATTCCCAGAGAGAGATCAGTTGAGTGCTGTCAGTCATCACTGCCAGCAGAAGCCAGGGAATTGAGTGCTTCAGTCTTGAAGAGGCGAAAGTATCTGGACAGTTTATCACAGCATCCACCACTCCTCCAATCTATCCCCTCCTGTGGAGCTCTCCCTTCAGCTCTTGGAAAAGCTGAGAGCTGCCCACCCTGAGCCAGGACTCTACCATTCTCAGCCGGGAATGCTCTCCCTACTCTGCTCTTTGCCTTCCCAACTTCTACTCAGTTTTCGGCCTAAATGACCTTTCTCCCAGAGCTCTTGCGTGCTCCTCAACTGCTTCTACTGCTTCATATCAAAGCGCTGCTAAACTTAGTTGCTTAAAACAACACGTGTTTACCATTTCTCATGATTCTGTGGAGTGGCCGAATGGTTCTTCTGCTGGTCTAGCCTGAGCTCACTCATGTGGTGGTAGTCAGCTGGCAGGTTGACTTGGGGCTGGGCTTAGCTGGGACAGCGGGTCTCTCTCTCCACAGGGTCTTCCATCCCAGCTTCTTTAGAGTATGGCTTCCAAGAGGGTGAGAATGAAAGCTATTGATGCCTCCGCTCTGTAACCTCCATAACACCACTTCTGCCACATTCTGTTGGTCAAAGTGGGTTACAAGGGCAGTCCAGATTCAAAAGGTAGGAAAATCCCCTTTGTTGGGAAGAGCTACAATGACTCTGTGGCCATATTTAATCTATCAGACCAACATAAACTAAGTACCCATGTGAATCTCTCCTCATCCATGCTCTGCTTTTCCTTTGTAGTTCTTTTTTTCACAATTTGCAATCATGTTTATTTGTTTTAGTTTTTCTCTACTATACTCTGAGCTCTGAGAGGATGGATATCATGTCAGTGTTTCTTCACTTATCCCAACTGCCTCGTCCAGTGCCTCACAAATAGTTGGTGCTCAATAAATACTGGTTGAATAAATAAAGGCAAGTTCCATCTCAGATCTAACATGCTTTGGATTTTGACAGCCTAGAAGTTAGTAAAAAATGAACAGTAGAGATGAGTCTAATTCTACATATCTCAAAGCGGTAGTTCTCAGAGTATAGTCCCTGGATCAGTAGCATCAGCATCACCTAGAAACTCATAGAAATGCAAATTCTTGGGCCCCACCCCAGACCTATTGGATCAGAAATTCCAGGGGCAGCCTGAGAAATCTGTCTCATCAAGCTCTCCAGGTGATTCTGACAAACCTGAAAATTTGAGAACCACTGTCCCGAAGTATGTTCTTTAGAACATGAGTTTCATGGGATTTAAATGAGTGTTAAAAGGCAAAAGGATTCCATGGACCAATAACTGGGAAACACTGAGTTAAATACAGACAGATTTCTATACTGCAAAATTTCATTTGCTAATGAGCACCAGGATTCTCTGAGAGAGATTCATGGCGTCCAGCTCCTCTTCCAGGAGCGTCTCATGGGACTAGTGTTCCACGGAACTCATTTTGACTCTTGGGGGGAAATGCTGCTCTAAATTAGAAGCAATGCATAAATTAGTGAAAACAAAAACCAAAAAACAACCCCCTCCCCGCAAAAAACAAATTACAATTGAGAATCATCTATTGAAAAGGAATTTTACAGCTGATCCAGTCCCAAATAACTTTTAGGTCTAAGTCGCTATGTTGTGTGACGTTGTGTCAATTAGTTCATTGGCAGAGCCTTATCTCAGTGTTATTTTCAAAGTTGTGTTACTTCTAAACACACCTCTTTTTTTTTTTTTAATGATCACAGCTTTAATATTCAGAATTAGCTCCAATTAGGGCATCTAAAGCCTTTTTTTTTTTTTTTAAACATCATAAGCCTTTCCTTCTCTAATGCCTGCCTTAGAGACTCTGCCAAACACAGGTGATGGTGGCTGATTCCCTTGCTGTAGTAAACTCTGAATAAACAGCTTCTGCTTGTTTTCATTTGGGTGGTCTTCACTGATTTCCACACAGTGAGAAACAGTGTTCCTGCTTGATAGGCACTTGAGAAGGAGATTTCAGTGTGACTGTTTTATAAGCCGAACTACACATTCAACTATTGCTGTTTTCAGTGGCTGATTCTTCTCAGTAACTTGAGCCTATGCAATAATTAGTTCTGTTTTCCAACTTGAGACTATGTGGTAATTTGTCCTGTTTTCCAACATATACTGTACTCATAATCCAACTTTATAAATATCTGTACCAGGGCAACTCAAGTTCTCTGATGTGTTATTTAACACATGATTTTTTGGTTTTGTTTTTGTTTTTTTTGCGGTATGCGGGCCTCTCACTGTTGTGGCCTCTCCCATTGCGGAGCACAGGCTCCAGACGCACAGGCTCAGTGGCCATGGCTCACGGGCCCAGCCACTCTGTGGCATGTGGGACCCTCCCGGATCGGGGCATGAACCCGTGTCCCCTGCATTGGCAGGCAGACCCTCAACCACTGCGCCACCAGGGAAGCCCTCACATGATTTATTTTATTAGGTTATCTCTCATAATACTTGCTTGTATTTTTATTTCTATTCTTTCATGTAGATTCCAACTTACCATCAATGTTAATATGCTATCAATTGAACTATAATCACATAAGGATTGACTTCTTATTTTTAGTTTGCTCCAAGTTCACAGGAAAACTAAGGAATTTACTATTTACTAAAACTAAGGGTTTACTATTATTATAACCAATTTACAGATAAGAAGACCAAGGCTCAGATAGGGCAAGAACTTCCCTGAGGTCATGAAGATAATAAGTATGAAAATGAGATCTAAAACCTGTACAAGACATATGTCCACAGAGAAGTTAACATTTACAAACATTGATGTACCTGGACGTAGGCTTGCAGAGCTTTTCTGTCTTGTTTCTTGAAGGATATCAGCAAGTCCTGGGGATTCAGGACATTTCCAACAGCACTGAGCCTTAACAGGGAGCCAGCCAGCTGGAGCTGCTGCTGTTTCTTCCCACGTAGTGAGGGTGCTCAGACACTTGGGATGCTCCTGGCACTGCCCACCGTTGTTTCTCACTTAAACAAGAAAGGCCATCCCCACTGCAACTTTGTATTCCAGTTGATGGATGCTCCAACATCATTTTCTTAAATGAAGAAAACCTGGTGTCTCCTGCATGGTCCTCTCTTGGTGCATCTGCATTGCTGGTCTTGCAATAAGAAAGGAGCTAGTAAGTCATGTCTTTCTACATTGCTGTTGGTGCTATCATGGCTTTCTGTTTTCCAAGCAGAAGCAGCGTGATATCACCGTACAATGACTCCTGAACCCTCCCCACCAAAGTCACAAATCTAAGCTTCTAGGAAAAACTGCCAACAAGACACCCATCAATGAGAAATGGTTACTCGCAAAGAAGAAAACAAAAAGTTCCAATCTGAAATTCAGAATATTTTATTTATTACAGTTACTTCTCTCCTACTTATTATTAGCAATATCATTATACTACTGTGATGTGATAGCAGCTGTCTTTCATTGAGTACCCACTACCTAGCAAGAGCTGTGCTAAATGCTTTATATATTATATCATTGAATTCTCACAGCATTATGAGGTGTTTAATATTATCTCTATTTTACTGATGAGGAAACCAAGGCTTAGAAAGGTTCTCCTGCTTCAAAGTCAGCCAGGCTGCTTAACCCCTCCACTGTGCTATATATAGCAATGGGAAATGTAGAAATAATTCAAATGTTCCTTAAAAACATTTGCCTGATTTTTCTTTTTGGCATGCAGAATCTTAAAATAATGTACTTTTAAGGTTTACACCACTGAATTACTTTTAAGAAGCGCCTTTCCTTTCCCCAATCCATTAGTTACAGGTGGCAGCATGGTGTTTTGGGGAGCAATAATGGCTTTGGTGTGAAGAATGCCCAGATGTGGGGAGAGTTACTGTGTGGGATATGGTCCCTCATCTTGCAAATGGGGACTACTACATCCCACCTCCCAGGATGGTTGTGAGTGCTAAATGAGGACATGTATGTATGTAAAGCTTTTGGCCCAGTGCCTGGTGCACAGCAAGTGGTCAATGAGCGGTGAGTCCTCCAAGTGCAGCCCAAGAGTCCTCCCGTGTTTAATACTCCCCTTCCCTGACTCTATAGCTTTCTCATGCATCTTTATTTACTTAAGGCTCACATTTCACCTGCTTTCAAAGAGTGTTCAAGAAGGAGCTCTAAGTTAATCTCTGTATAAGCATGGTTGGCTATGAATTTACTGGAGAGGTCAGAGGTCATACTTCTACTCCTATCCATGTAAAACTAGGCAAGCCCTGTGCCTCAGTTTCCTTATATGTCAATGGGGATAAAAGCAGCACTCTGTTTCTCAAAGGGCTGTAAGGAGGATGATAAGTGAAATAAATGGAAAGCTAAAATGTATTACCAGCTATCATTAATGTCAACTTGTAGTGGCTTGTAAATGCCACAAGGGACATGTTCTACAACAGGGGACAGCCTCAGACTATAATGAAACCCAGCGATAGAATAAAGCCTTATTTGTTTGTCTTTGGGTCTTCCTCTGTGGACGGCCAATGTGAAAGGGTCAGCCATCCCATTTTCTGCTTCCTCTAATGAACTCCTTGTGGTGCAGTTCCTTACCTAATGTCAAAAGGCAAGTCTTGAAGGCAGAGACAAGTCAGAAATTTCATTGTCCTCTCTAGTTTGCTTCTGACATCTAAGTGCTTCGGCCCCTTGAGGTGAAGGTGCTGTGAATAGGGCTACTTTTCATTATGCACTTTCTCAGAACAATGTATTGAGACTCAAATACATTGAGTATCATGAGATACTCAAAAACATATCACACTTATTGTTGATAACCTGGGAAAAGTTTCCACTGTCCAGAAGCTGAGGTTCGAACGTCACTTTATGTTTTAGAAGCTGGTCTCATGAAGAGATGTGTCCTTTAACCTTTGTTCCCACCTGAGACTACTTCTGCTCCCCACCCCCGGCCTTTAAGTGTTTTGTAGCATTTGCTTTGACAGACCACCAGTTGCCTCTTCTCAGACAAAGTAGATTGAATGGCCAGAACTGCTTGGGCACCGCTGTTGACAATTAAAATTGGGACACCCAACCACAGCCCACTCCCAGGAAGTTGGTACAAATTTATGTCCTGCAGCTGTGTGGGCAGCACCTTATGAGAGGCAGTTGCTTATTTGAAGGCTAGGATGAGCATGGAGCTGTAGAGAATGTGTCAGACGGTGGGAGTCTTCATTGTCTAGCAGTTGGTTAGGAGCTTGGACTTGGGAGGCAGACGACGCAGTTAGAGCCTGACCTTACTAGCTGTGGGAGGTTGGGTGAGTCCCTTGACCTCTCTGAGCTTCCCTTTTCTCTTATAGTGGAATGGTAGCTGTTTCAGAGGGTTGCTCTGAAGGTTAAATGAAACTAAGCCTATAAAGCTGTTAGACTAGTGCCTGATAGGCAGTAAGCACTCAATGGATATCAGCTATTGTTATTGTTACAAGCATGTAACGTGCTTGGCACAAGTGTGTATATTTTTTTAAAAAAATTTATTTATTTTAGGCTGTCTTGGGTGTTCATTGCTGTGCGCGGGGGCTTCTCATTGCGGTAGCTTCTCTTGCTGCAGAGCACGGGCTTCAGTAGTTGTAGCTCGAGGGCTCTAGAGCGCAGGCTCAGTAGCTGTGGCTCACGGGCTTAGTTGCTCCACGGCATGTGGTATCTTCCCGGACCACGGCTTGAACCCATGTCCCCTGCATTTGCAGGTGGATTCTTAACCACTGTGCCACCAGGGAAGCCCCACAAGTGTGTATATTAAGGGTGGTTGCTGTTACCATTGTTATTGTTAGTGTTGTCCTTTGTCATCTGGACCTTGAATAAGTTTCTCAGCCCCCCGGGTCTCTCAGAAACGTACCCAGTGGAAGTGACTCCATCACTTCTGGTTAGAGGCTCCCTCTGCACAGAACTCAGACAGGACTTCCTGAGGCAGTGGGTGGACATCATCACCAATATCTGAAACAGACTCCAAGCCATCCTCATCTAGCTCAGTCTTTGACCAAGACTTGTATAATCCTCTTCCTCTCTGTCTCAGTAACCCCCCATCAAATGCCTCCAAATTCTCAGGCAAATCCTGAAGTTCCTTAGGTAAGTTTCATTCTTCCTCCTTCTGAAGCATGTAATCGACTTGCCACCAGAGCTCAGTCATGTATAGTAGGTGTCCCTCTCCCAGTCTTGGTCAGTGTTTAGTTCAAAACTGTACCAAGGGTTCTCAATCCTGGCTATACATTAGATTTATCTGGTGGGGGGCTTCTTGAACATGTAGGTGCCCCACTGTCGATGATTAAATCAATGTGTGGAGATCAACCTGGGTATCTGTGAAGCTAACACTTCTGAGTATTTATTTACTTTATGCCAGGCTGTGCATAAGAGCAGCTCATGGAATCCTCATCACAACCATGTGAGGTGTTATCCTCATTCTACTGAGTGGTTAAGTAATTTGGCCAGGGTTACCTGGCTTAGCTAGAGGTGGAACCTGGGTGGAATTTGGGGGTCTCTTGGTCTCCAAAGCCATGGTTTCCTAATTACTAAGCTACTTTCCCCCAAAATCTGTTTCAGGAATGATTCAATATCTGAGCTTCCCTAATATTCTCACACATTTGTTGGAAAGAGCCTCTAGGCCCAGATATTAGTGGATGCCTGATTTCAACTGTAAGGTTAGAGGAGGAAGCAGTGTTGAGGCGATACCCACCATTTTCACACCCTCGCCCACGCTTCATCTGCAGTCATTGCAAGGTGAGGCAAGTGTTAGTCATGTTCCTGGAGACCCAGGATATATTGGGCATTTATTCTAATTAGAAGCAATAAAAGAATTACTCCTTATGGTGTGTATTTCCTTGCCCAAAGAAGAAGGGTTTTGGGCTTTGGCAAAACAGAGAAAACATTTGGTTCTTTTCCATCCTTTGTCTTATATTAAAGATGAGGCAGATCTAGAGTTTAGTCCATAATTAAGTTTACTTTATTTAAGCATTTTGATTTTTAATGGCTTTGAGAATTAACAAAGATGGTTATAAAAATAACTACAGTGGAGTAAGCCTCCAGAATCTTATAAACCCACTACCATTTATGTTGATGTGGCAAAATAGTTATATTAAACACATATACCTGCACACACATGCATACACTCACATATACACTTACGCATGCTTGCTCACAATTCACACACAGAATGAAGAAAACTAGAAGTTTACTGTATTTTAAAATAGAGCAGTAAGCCTCATTTGGGTTGCAGAATTAGTAAATATTAATTTATTCACACATCTACTTATTCTGGTTTTGATGGGTAAAATTAGAGTTAGACATGCTTTGGTCTTAATATAGGAAGAAATGACCTAACCCTTTGAACCATTTGATAATGGAGTGGACAGTCCTGTGGTATAAGTGAGTCCTCTCTCACAGAAAGGATCCAAGCAGAGGCTAGCTGGCTCTGGGAAGGAGAAGCTGTCTCAGATTTCTTTTCTATTCTACGTTGTGCTAAAACCTAACGTAGCAGGTGCTTTGAGAAGGTGGACAGCAGCATCAGTGACCTGCTAGCACTTTGGCTTGTGTCTCGAACCCTCACTTTCAAGTGTGTCTGTGCAGGGAGGTAAGCTATGGCTTCTGAACCCCTCTTATCTAAGTCTCTTTCAGTCCCTTTTTGGACCTAGTCAGTTACACATGCAATTAGTGCTGATTGTTATAATTATCACTTTCTTTCCTGAAACTGATAACCAATTAATTTCATAGACTATGGATGATATGACATCAAATGCTATAGTTTTGTGGGGTTTTTTTGTTACATGGAATAAAGGCATTCTTCTGATCTTCATAAGGAAATCTTCTTAGAAAATTATCTACTCTTTGAGTTTCCACTCTGAGTTGAAATTCATAGAATAAAAGATTTTTTTTTCTCATACTTTCAACAGGTATCTATTATATCATGACAGTGGTCCTGACATTGGGGTCAACCCACTAGAAGTGCTCTTATTCCTGATAGAACTGAAACACACTGTTGCGTGGACAGCACCGACACCATGAATCAATCAGCAATTATTCCATTATAGTCATGATAAGAGCCATAAAAAAGAAGTGCAGGGGGCAGTGAGATTTGATAGCAAGGGCACCTCACAGAGGGCCCAGGGAGACCTTCTGGAAGAAGTGCCATTTGAGTCGAGGCTGAAAGCGGAATAGAGGTTAATTAAGTGGAGTGGTGGGAAAGGAGGGTGTTAAGCAGTAGAAATGGCAAGAAGGAGCCCATTTCTTGGAATGTATTAAATTGGATCCCAAATCAGGTTGCAGTATTTCCCACTGTGGATTTTCTGTGAATATTAGTCTGAATTCCTGAGACTTCAAAACCATTAAGGGAAAGGCTTTTGAATTCTATTTCACAAACTATTTGCTTTAAGGCTCTAGAAAATTATCCTTTTTGTACCTGTTTGTACTTTGCAGAACATAACCCAGGGAAAGCCTGAGTGCTATGGGCGCTGTAGTCAAATGTAGGACTCGTCTTCCTTCTTCAGCCTGAAACACCTGCTAGAAAAAACCCCAGACGTGCTGCGTATGTTCACATGTCATGAGAAGGGCACGTGCCACTCTAAACAACATCTGACATGCATCATGTCTCAATAAACTTCGTTTTTGACTTCGGTCACAGAGAGAATGAATTCTGATCTTTACTCACAGTATAAATTTGCTTTTAAAAAGAAATCCAACATTTAAAAAGTCATGCATCTTTTTCTTATTTTTAGGATTGTTTTGATTCCAACTGTATCCTGGATAGCACCCAGCTTTCTATGTGTGTTCTGAAACTTTAAAAAGAACAGTTTTTTAAAGTTACACTGGCAGTTGAGAAACTTGGAAAGTGGAAACAGCATACAGCCCAGACAACTGAATTTACTGTATCTCATGAAGAAAATGATGTTAGTTTCTATTTATTGAGCATTTACTATGGGCCCAGCACAGTCCTAGGAACTTTCCATACAATTTCTTATTTAATATTCTCAAATTACTTGTGAGGCAAGTACAGTTAATCAACCCACCCTTTTTTTTTCTCTTGAGGAAACAGGCTGAATGGGGTTAGATAAATTGCTCAAGACCACACAGGGTCATAAAGGGAGGGACTGGCTTGACTCTATCATTGTGGGACCACAAAGCCCAAGTCTAACTCTTTATTACAATTGTTCCATGTCTTGGAAACTGCACGATGGAAACGTTGGTTATCAGATTTTTAGACATTCAAACTGAATAGTAATTGTACTTATGGTTCCAGGCCTCAACAACTAATGCAAACATAGCCTCCTCTCAACTTCCCTTAAAATGTTCCTCTAACAAAGGTTTAAAGACCCTTTAAATGAATGGTGAGTTCAAGTTTACTACTAGGTGTAGTGGAGAAACCAGGATGCATGAGGCATAGTCTTTAGTCATCTAGCAGAGGTGATAGTATTATTGCTATTTATTAATCTAATTTAATTTAATTAATTTATTTTTTGGCTTTGTCAGGTCTTAGTTGTGGCACTCGGGATCTTTCACTGTGGTGCATAGGCTTCTCTCTAGTTGTGGCACGCAGGCTCCAAAGTGTGCAGGCTCAGTTAGTTGCCCTGCGGCATGTGGGATCTTAGTTCCCTAACCAGGATCGAACCTGTGTCCCCTGCATTGAAAGGCATATTCTTAACCACTGGGTCAGCAGAGAAGTCCCTGGCAGAGGTGATATTAAATGCCACAAAATATTCTTGCTACCGCAGGTCTGATGAGTACTGCATGGGTGGTTGGGGACTAAGTTCTACTTAAACTTTATTAGTGCTGGTCTCTTATTTATATAACAGTCATGATCACTTGTGATGTGGCTGCATCTCTTCCATCTGAATATAATTTTCTGTGTTTATCACTTTTAAAAACTTCTTATGTTCCTGGCTCTAGAAAAAGGTCATAAACATTCATCCATACAATGGACTATTATTCAGCTATTGAAAGGGAAGAGGGAGATGTGCACTGACACGGAAACTGTCCACGATGTACACAATTTTAGCTGAACAAAATCAAATTGCAGGAGAGTATGTATATTAGGACTCACTTGGTTACAAGTGGTAGACAACCACGGAGAAGCTTTTCCATGGCAGTGGAGCCATGGATGTTGCTAACTCTGTTATTACGTCCTTATAGTTCCATGACTAGAGAAGAACAGAGCTCCAGTTGAAAAAAATCCCAGGAAAGGATTCTGATTGGTCTGACTGTGGCCACATGTCTAGCCCTTGGAGCAATCACTGTGGCCAAGGAGGGAAGATGATGTGACAATTTCTGAAGCCAGAAGAACGAGGTCTAAAGCTAGAAGGAGGAGATAAAGGATACTGAAAGTCAAAAAACATAATTGGGCCCAATTTTTGTTAAAATATGCATTCAAAAAATCCAAGGGAATATACACCAGGTTGTTAAAAGTGGTTGGCTGTTTTTAGAGCAGATTTTAACCTCTTCTGGAAAGTTTGAATTTTATTTTATAACCCGTTCCTCTTACTTTTGTAAGTTAAAATTAAATTTTTTTTTCATTAGAAGGTTAAGTAAAAGAAGGTCCTAAACTAGTAAGCTCTTGTTTATTCAGCTGATAATGTATCTCATTAATCAAACCCAGGAGCATCATTCTAAAGCTGTTGTCAATTTGGTATATATTTTTATCATTTAAAATAACTTGTTTTCTTTCATTATTCTCCTCCAAGCAAATTAGTTCCCTTTCATTTAATTGTGTAGTTAAGCCTTTTGTTTAGAAAAGAACTCTTTCTCAGAGCTGATCCAAAGCCTGTTTCAAGAAATGGATGAATTTTTGGCAACATAAGTTATGAACCTTTGTACAGTCTATAAGAGTTGCTTGGTGGTAGAACATTCAGTAGTCTGAGCCACTTGTGTAGGTGGTAGGGTATATACTTAATGCTTGGAAGGAAAGCCAACACCCTCTCCTGTTTTCTGGGTCCTGGCCCTGTTCTACCTTTATCTAGCATTGGCCTCTGTCCTGAGGCAGGATGATTAATGGGCCCATCACTTTTATCTTTGCAGTACAACTGCGATTCCACTCTTCAAATTTACATTAACAATTCTCCTATTACTAAAAAATGGCTCATATTTATGGAGTACTCAGTGTGTTTATTCAGACATTTATCTCAGTGACTTTTCAAATATGTAGCCTAAAGCAGGTATTTTATAGACCTTCAAGATCCTTGGTTAAGTTGGGTAAACAAGACTGTTTTTGCTGCAAGAAACATTTCCAGTGGCTTGTTACCCTTTCTCTCACAAGAATCCACCCCTTGGGCAAATGTTTTTCTCCTGCTCAGAGAGACTCTGGACTGTAAAGATGAATGCAGGCATTTTCAGCAGCACTGGAACACCAGGAAGTTGGGTGTTAGTTAGAAGCTCTAGTATAAGAAATTCTTGTTTGGAACCCTAGGGTATAAAATTCCTATAACTGAAGCTCCAGACCCTTTTTTCCTCTTTGTTTTCTTTGTTCCTCAGAAGTTCCAATAAAACTTTACTTACAGAAACAATCAGCCAGCCCATGGGCTGTAGTTTGCTGATTTCCATTTCAAAAATATTATATATTATATTGATTACTGAGATTTTGGTGTCTCCTTAAAGTTTGCACCTAAGGCTAGAGTCTCACCTGCCTCACCCTAGTCCTGCCCATTTAGCATGGAGTTTCACAGGTTCATTTAAAACTCCTGACAATGTTACAACTATTGAATGCTGAATTTTTGCCACTAAGGAGGAAAACAGAAAAAAGGTTGGTTTTGTCATGTTATGGATATTTCAAATACCTTTCATGTTGCAACACCCTCCACCCAATTTTGTTATTTTTCTCTCACTTAATGGATCCCATCATTGGCTTGCTTAAAATTTTTGTTGCATCCTTTCAGCATCTGCATGGATGGAAGCGCAGACAGGATTCAAGGTAAGAACTGTTCATGGGTTCTAGAATAGCTTAACTCTCCAGAATGCCTTTAGCTTTTTAGAAGGAAAAACACAGTGGTATTTGAAAGTAACTGCTTTAGTAGCAAAAAGCACAAGTCTAAGGAACCACGGTTTGGGTAAGGCCAAAAGAATATATAAGCCTGTAGCATTCTGAAATATTTAAAACCTGCATCTGTAGTTATTCCTCTCCTTAGGGGCTTCTAAGGGGCCTTTTCCACCCTGAAATTGTTCCTGAAAAATGGGCACAGTTAAAAGTCCTTTTAATTTTACAGCTTTTAGCATAATTTAAAATGTGCTAATGAACTACCTTTAAATAGCCAAGTCAGGGAACACTGCAGGAAGAGGAGGCCTAAGGGATGGGCAGTAGCTCATGGAAAATACCATATAGAAACAGACATAGCCCAGGCTTAGGCCTTAGCATGGCCATCTGCCACATCTTCTCAGAAGCAGAGTGAGGAATCCCCAAAGACTGTAATAATGTCTACTTATGAGGTTTCCCCAAGGTTTGTTTTCTTTGGGGAATCTGGTTACTGGGCCAGATTCGGTCACTGGGCCAGATTTGGCCACTGGATTCTAGTGGACTGGAGTGAAGCGCTTTGTCTAAGCACTAGGAAGGTGGTTTTCCAATTCAGGGAGAATTTGGGTCTGCAAAGAAAAGAAACTCGTTCAGGCTACCTGAGACAGAAAAAAGAAAGGTATGTATCTATTGGAAGGACATGGGGGCCTCTCATGGAAACAAGGACAGCAAAGGTGGCCAGACTTCATGACTAGCCAGAATCGTAGAAATGGAAAGTTACTGGAAACCAAGGAACTAAATAAATGGATGTAATTTGGACATTTAATCAACATTCTTTACAAGCCCCTGAAAGACTTACATGCCTTGACATTACAGATATACAGAAAACTGTAAATGGGGAATTAATAGTTGTTTAGTTATAAATACCTACACAATGTAGCTTTATGGCTTTTCATATTTACAAACATTTCATTTCATTTGAAAACAATTGTAGGTTAGATTTTCTTCTCATCTCAATAATTCTTGAGTATGCTTGATGATTACAGACAAAGCATAGCCACAAGTGGATAAAATGAATTAGTCAAATAAATTTAAAAGCAAAGTTAAAGAAACTTTCAAAAATTTCTACAGGAAAAAGGATACATATTTTGATGGTGCTGGGTTTTGATATGTTTGCTACGATGCTTAGGGCTACCGAGAATTTAAAACACTTTTGGCAAAGAGAATTGACTCATATTGGCTTAGCTGAGCCAATAGGTTGACTTCCTAAGGGTCAGGTGATTGGGCCTTTTTTTTCTTTCGTGGCAGCCCAATGATGTTTCTCTTCAACTTAAACCTACCTTGTTAAGGGATATGTACAAATTACTTCCTGCCTAAGAAGGACAGATAATTGTTGAGTTGTTTAGGGATTTTGTTTCTCATCTAACTAGATTCTTCATGTGGTGAACGACTATTCTGGGTTACACATACAGAGTTTTCCTTTTGCTTCAGATTCTGATACGGCCCTGGGTAGAGATGACAAAACTGGCTGATGGGGTGGCTATGAAATCAGCAAAAGGAGAAATCAGAGCTGCTCCTAGGTTTGGACCTGAGTAGCTGGTTAAATGGTGGTGCCATTAATCTGATGGGCAACCTTGGGAGAGAAGCGGCTTGGTACCTTAAAATGCAGAGTCTTGTTTAGGACAATCAAGTTTGGGATGCTAGTTAGATACCCACACTGGGGATATCAAGTAAACAGCTAGCTATCTAAGTCTTTTAGGCCTTTAGGAATCTCGGTTTCTGTCTATATGGCTCCCTATTCTCCTCTCCGCAGACCAGCTTCCTTGGCAAAGGTCTTAGAGCTCACTTCTCCATGATCTTTGGCTTCATTGTTTTGGGTGCCATGGTTCTGATTTGGGCCACCATGGTCTACCAGCTCACCATTCAGTACCAGCTGGCTGACTCATTCTCATGGCACAGTTTCAAATACTGTGGAGATATGCTGTGATAGCCCACCCAGAGGCAAGTGTCCACCAAAGATCTGATCTCTGGTGGGGCTCACAGAGTATGCAGGCTGCTGCTCTGGACTGAGCACAGGATAGAGCAGGAAAGCTGGATGTGGCAAGCAAATTTTATGACATTCCCTTGGGAAGTATTTTCTGAACCCCAAGGTAAAAAGTTGGCTGTCCTTCCTTCATGCTCCTACAGTTCCCAGAGCTTTGTCCCTTCTAAGTGGTATTGTAATGGCCTGTTTTCGTGTCTCCCTTACTACACTGTGCAATCCTTGAGGGCAGAGGCTCTGAACCTGCAGGAATTAGTACAGTGTGGATACTCAGTAAGTATTTGTTGAGGGAATGAATGCATGAATATGTGAGAAAAAAATACCTGCACAAAGTGTGCTCTCTCTGACTTGCTGGAAGGAATCACTATGATGAAGAAATATGTAAAAAAACAACAAAGCAAAGCAAAGCAAAACAAAACAAAAACCAACAAAAAACTTGGAGCCACTTAACAGGTTTTATAAAACATAACACATCTTATAATTTTCTATCCCTAGCCCTCAAGGGCTACTTGTAAGAATTTTGAACACTGTATGCGTTTATATACATATTTAAACATAAAGTTAGAGAATGTTGGCTCTAGAAGGAATCTTAAGATCCTTTAGTTCAGCTTTTTAATTTTTCAGATAAGAAAACTAAGTCTCAAGAGGGTAAAGATGACTTAAGATCCCTAAAGCTTCCAGTCCTTGTTCTACTATATAAAGTTGCTTTCTATTTAATACAATTATTCTTTACTTGTTTCAAGGACCCAGTGTAAAAGAATTCTGTTGAGAATCATAGATCTTCTCTCTGGAGGAAAAACGTACATAGGCATATAAGTAAGAAATTGTCCCCATGGAGTCCAAGGATTCCTATTTAGAACCCAAGGATCAAAGGGAAAGAGATAGGGTGCCTAAGAATAGTGAGCCTTAGGTATAAATTTAAATACATTTTTAGCTGGGTATGTTACCTGACTTTTCTGAAAGATAGAAACACCTTACAGAGTTTTTGTGAGAGTAGTTGAGAAAATGTAAGTGCTGCACTTAGAAGGTACTCAACAAAACGTTGGTAACATTTCAAAAGACATGGCATTATAGGACTTCTCAAAGGACTCTCGACAAGGCTTTTTATATATATAACAAGCCTTTTCAGTTGAGGGAAAGGTACATGGGAAACTAAACACAACAGGTGTAGTTTGCTTTTGCCCACAGAGCATCCAGGTCTACAGAATGAGTGCTGATTTCCTTGTGACTGAGAGAAAGAAGAGGATGAGGGCAAAGAGGCTTCAGGGTCTACGGGTCTGTGAAAAACCTTAAATACCAGAGGTGTAAAAGGAAGATGTAAGAAATAGGGCATTTGGGCTGGAAAAGGAAGGCATCCTCCTCTTTCAGGGGCAACTTCCTTCATTTAATATTTGAATTCCAACCAGGAGAGGAAAAAAGGAGTCATCCCTGGTCTTGGATGATTCCATTTATCTCTGCTTACCCAGACATCCCATGGTTGGATTTGCTTCATTTGTCTAAGCTCCCTATAAGACTCATCAGGACAGGAAGAAAATCACTGCTCTAGTCCTGCAAACTTTCTACTCAAGTGAAAGAGACCAAATCTGGAGATTCCCTTGACGTTTGGAGTCCCCTAATAGACAATAGCAGCAGCTGGGGCTCCAGACTTGCTGGGTGGGAGCTTTTTCCAATGCAAAACCTGTCCAACTCCTCATGCACTTTATCTTGAGGTGTATATTTGTATGTGTGTGAATGAACTGACACCATCTTTCTACCTTAAATAGGACGATGCACACACTTTGCTGGGCACAGATGAGGCACTCAATGAATGATGGCAACTATGATGATGATGATGGTATTATTTTCTTGCTCCCTTCTTCATTTCCATTCTCTTTTTCCTTCGGAGGAACAAGAAAGTAAAAGTCTTTTGAAATCCCTTCACCCTCCTAAAGAAGATAAAACTAATGGGAGGGTGCCAGGGTAAGGGAACCTCGACCCCCGCTCTAAAGCTTAACTCGAAAGATAGTTGCACCCCCTCCACCAAGTGTCATCCCTGTCCCTTTCGCTGAAGCCACCTAACTAATCCCCGGAGCGCCTGGCAGCTTTTGGAGGAGGGTAGTCGGGAAGGGGCGTCAGGGACAGGGGATGGAGACGAGATGCTCCGAGACAGCGGCCTCCTGGGAGGAGGCATTACGAAGACCCCCGCGCCTGAACCCCGCCCCGGCCGGGCGCTCTCTGCTGCCCCCCGCGGAGGTGGCCGCGTCCCAGCCCCGGCCCCCCCCACCCCCCCAGCAGCTCCTCGGGAATGCTGGGAATGTGAGTCAGGGGAGCGGCGAGCGAGCGAGCGCGCCGAGCGGCCGGGCGGGGGGCCCGGCGGAGCGCAGTTCTGGCAGCGCCCGAGAGAGCGCGAGTCTCGAGACTGCGGCGGGTGCCGCCCCCTCGGCCGTCGGCCCCGCCCGGCCCGGCGCCCGGCCTCGGCCCTCGGAACGGCGCCTTTCCTCCTTCCCTCCCCCCGCTCCCTCCCTGCTCCTCCTCCTCCTCCCGCTCCTGCTCTCTCGGGCTTCAGCTCCGGTGCCGGCTCCGGCTCCTCCCGGCCGCCCGGGGCCAAGGCGACAAGAGGTTGTAAAAATCCTTGTGGGACGGCCCCGGGGCGAGCATCGGAAAGGTGAGACGTCGACGCCGGGGCCGCTGGGCGCTCGGCTCCCTCGGGGCGCCCGTGCCCGGGCATCCCTCGTGCCGGGTCCCCCTCACTCGTGGGGAGCTGCAATGCGTTATCGGGGGGAGCCGAGGGGTGAACCACCCGCCTCCACCAGGGCTTGCTGGGGCGGGGGAAAGAATGGGGCGGCCTAAGGGCGGATTTGTCTCGATGTAGAAACCCCCGGATTGGAACAAGTGCACGGCTTCCTCCGGCGCGCGGGGGCCGCTCGCTCGCCCCGGCGGCCCGGACCACCTCCCGCAGTCCCTCTCCTGCAGCCACCCTCATTGCTATTGCCTTTCTTCTTTCCATCTCCCCCTCTTTCGCCTGGCTTTCCCCCTCTTGCCTTGAAGGGTGGGGTGTTGGCAGGGGCAAGGGTCTCAGGGAATTCCCAAGCAGAACAAAGTAGAGAAAGGTGGAGCCTCAGACTAGGGGGTGGGGTACCTAGCTGCTTCGGTGGGCTCCGAGGGCAGCGGTTTAAAACAAACAAACAAACAAAAAAGCCGTGTCAGAGAACATGAAGCGGATTTATTGGGGAGGGGTAGAGGGTGGTGGTATATGCAAACGATTACGATGTGAAATTCAACTGAACGACATTCCTTCCCTCGCCTTTCCCATCTTCGAATTATACAAGAAAAGCGATACTTATAGGATTGTACCTATTCATTTTATTTATTTTTTTTATTACTGTCGGAGCCTTTGAAAGATCATCTTAGGACAGTGAAGATTAAGGGCTGCTTTGGTGCGGGATAATAAAACAGCGCTCGTAAACTACGATCGGCCCTGCCTTATTTATTTTGTACTTAAGGGTCTCTGTTCTCCTTGCGCGAGAGGGAGGGTCCGCTCTGTTACAAGAGGATCGATTTTAGGCGGCTACCTGCCTTTGCTGGATGAAAGGCAGTTTACTCCCGGAGCGGTGAATTGTCAGCTCCTTCTGTGATTGACAGCCACACCTACCACTTAGGTGGGCAGAATGGGGACCGCTGGAATCTCAGGAGCCAATCAATGCTCGAGAGAGGAGGGCAGTTCCCACTGTCAGGGTTAGTTTCCTGGTTGGCTTTTTAAATCAGTGGTTTTACTTAACCATTGGTTTATACCAGGTATGAGGCTCCAGCTGTGAGAGGCAGACAAGCGAGAAGAAAACTCTTCGAAAATGGGCTTAGAAGCAAGTATGCTTGACTTGTATTTGTCACCCCCAACCCTTTTTTTAGTTGTAGTAGTTGGGGATGCTCAGGCCGTTGGCTTAAAAATGAAAATGAAATGAATCTGTGTAAAGAATGAAATGGGAGAAGGTGTTGGGGGTTAGAATTGTCCACCTATTTCTCTAGAATTGCAGGCTCCTTTATAAGAGATACCATTTACTCTTGAGGTATCTGGAAAAGGGTGTGGTGCTTTGTCTCCTATGGTCACTCTTGTCCTTGTAAAGTCACATTGTTTCTCAGTATACAGTACTTGGCTCTTGGCTCTATTGGGTGGATTTTTAAGATATTTTTGAAGCAGGCAAGCATGCTTTATTTGGATTACCACGAATAGATTCTTTTAGTTTTTGACAGTATAACCCAACTTCTGAAGTGAAGGCTGCCTTCTTCACTTCCAGTTTGGATGCCAGTTTGGAGGTGGCAGTGGGGTCAAGCCAGATCGTTTCTGGAGGGTAGAAGAGTTTGCGTTTAAGGTGAATTTGCTTTTAAGGTGAGCCATCTTGTCGGTCTGCTTCTGTGCTTTAATGAAAGCCTTGTACAGTTTGGGGGTGGTGGTGTGTGGATTGTGATGGAAGCATGGCTTTCACCAGCAAGATCTTCAAGGGTGGATGGATTGTGGGCGGAAGGAGCAGATCCTTCTCAATTCTCTATTAGTGAAAGGCTAATTTTTCAATACTCTTGTCACTGAATTCAGTGGAAAAATTACTGGTTGAACCAGAGAGCTGTCACCTTATAGAAGTTGTACCTGGATGTGAATATAAAGCTGTGCATTCAGCATTTCATGAACAGATTGTGAGCCAGCGTATACTGATTAGGATGGTCTTCATGTAGGAGACAGGTTTGTCAAGGTAGTATTATTACTATTATCATTATTATTGTTATTGCATATGCTAGCACTTTGGGGAGTACTTTACATGTATTTTCTTTTTTAAACCCTGCAAAGCCCCTATGAGGTAGGTAGGACTATTATTATCCTCAAATTATAGATAAGGAAACTAAAAGGAATTAAGTATCTTGCCACAGTTTAGTGTGAGAGTGAGAACTTGAGCCCAGGTTTCTCTGACCCAGAGCCCATGACCTTGGACATGGCCTTGAATTCAAATTTTGGTTGTGCAGTCTGCATGTGTCCAGTCTGCAGTGTGGGCTCTTCTGGCTTACATAGGGTCTATTCTGTTAAGAGTTCACTGCCATATTGATGGTCTTTGCACTGTCCTATTTGCCTTGCCACTTTGAAAGCTGTTGCCTCCACCAACAGGCAATTTAAGTAATTTTGTGTATTATATATTTCCCGTATGTCAGTTTTGGCCCAAAGGAAATTTGGTTTCAAACTTAACGGTGACTTAAAAAAAGGTAAAACAGAATAGAATGCACACTCTTCCATTTTTCTTGATATCTTAAATTTCCACTTGGAGTTCTGAATAGGTCTTAGTTGAATACATGCTCTTTTCATCCAATTGGCTTGTTTTCTTATTTTGTTTTTGCTAAAGGATAGGAATTTTATTTTCTCTTCCACTTACAAAGAGATTCTTTTTCATTAGTGATTAAATATAATTATATTTAAAATGATTCTATTAAAACAATATTGCTCTCTTGCTTTATTATGCTGCAAAACCCACAGACTTAAGCCTATCAGTGTCTTCTTCCCATTGAAGAAACTCAGTGGTCATGGTTGGTCAAAACAGGTATCCTGAAAAGTGAGTTTAGATGAATGGTGTTGGAGTCCAGAAATTCACCTCAACAGATAGTCTTTGATTTTGGTGGCGTTGACTTTGTACAATCAACATTTTTGTTTGTTTTACTGGGACTTGCTTTAACCCCTTTTATCAGCTCAGAAGTTAACATTTTGGCTGTCACATGGGAGACCTACCTGCCAGCCAGCAGTTCAGTTTTAGCAATGTTTATGTTATTCCTTGATACTTTATTGTGATTTTCCTTATTTTAGGAAGATAGTAGAACAAAAGGGGAATAGAAAAGCATTGATATTAATGATAATGTAGGTCTCATAAATTTAAAACAGTTGATCAAAAGATAGAAATCATTAGGTGTACCAAAGGCAGAGATGCTTTAACTGGTTCTTTCTTACCAGAAGAAAAAGAACAAAATGAATGATTATGTAATAAATGTGAAATTATATCAAATGGTAAAAAATAAATTAGTCAACATTTGCTGCATAACAAAACTCCCGGACTTACAGCAACAGGTATTTATTCTTGGGACTTCCCTGGTGGTCCAGTGGTTAAGAATCCACCTTCCAATGCAGGGGACGTGGGTTCGATCCCTGGTCGGGGAACTAAGATCCCATATGCCATGGGGCAGCTACCTACTGAGCCCTCATATTCTGGAGCCTGTGCACCACAACTAGAGAAAAGCGCACCACAACTAGAGAAAACCGCACCACAACTAGAGAAAAGCCCACGCGCCACAACAAAGAGCCCACATGCTGCAATGAAGATCCCGTGTGCTGCAACTAAGACCCGACGCAGCCAGATAAATAAATAAATAAATATTTTTTAAAAAGAAAAGAGGGATCTTCTTAAAAAACAAACAAACAAACAAAAAAACAGGTATTTAGTCTCACCCTCATGAGTCTGTCGGTTGACTGTTATTTGGCTCATCTAGGTTGGGCTCCTTGTGGTGGCTCTGCTATAAGCTGTAAGTTGGATTCTGATCTGCTCCACCTGCGTTTGGGGCCCAGGCTGAAGGGATAGCAGCTACTTGGAGCATGCTCTTATCACGGCAGATCACTGTATTCAAGAGCCTTGCCAAGTTGCACAAGCTAATGTCATTTCCACTAACAGTGTTTTTGGATATACCAAGTCACATGGGGAAGCCCAACATCCATGGGTAAAAGTAGACTCTGCCCATAGTTGGGGAGGGAATATTTGATGAACTATAATCTGAACTCCTACAATGTGTAAGAAGTATGGTGTTTTCATAGAATTTTGTAATTTTTCTTCTCATTCTTGGGGAATGCAGTCTTCATCCCCTCACTCCTATCCCTGGCTTTATGACATATAAACCTAGTGTTTTACTTGTGCATTTCAGGAATATACTATGTTTGATTCTAGAGGACTGACTGTAAAACAGGTATGAATATATACATGAGTGTATACGTGAATTACTTAAATGATCAAGGCACTATTTATTAGAACCTACTGTGTTTGAGGCACTGTGCTCAATGGAGTGAGGAGCTCAAGAATTTTTGTCTGACGTGAGTCCCGTTACCATAGAACTTATTAGGAGTAGGTGTCAGGAAAGAATTCTTGGATGAAATGGCATTTTCCTGGACCTTGAAGCAGTGACAGTTTTAGAGGTACAGATAGAGCAGTGGATATAGTAGAAGTGTAAGGAGCACATCTGGTTATAATGAGTTATTCCATTTGGCTAGAGGGTAAGACGCGTGCATAATAATAACAATAATAATTATAATAATAGCAATAACTATAGCTTAACTTTTATCGAGCAGTTAACTACGTGCTGTGTACTCTGCTTAGCACTTTACGTAAAGTATATAATTTAATATTGGGGTAGACATTGCTGATTGCCTATCCAGTATTCATTCTCTCCTTTCTAACTAAAAGAACTCCAATTTTGTTTGGGATGGGGGTATGCGCATCTCACGCTCCCAAACTCCGTTACGTGAATGGCCACGAGATTCAGGTCTTAATGATGCAAGTGGATGTTGTTGGATGGGGGCCTTCCTTAAAGCTTAGTGAGGAGGACACACTTGGCTGGTATACCCCAGCAGCATTTGACCGCTTTTTGCTTCTTGCTGCTGGGAAAATGGGCACAATGCCTTGAGGCGCAGCCTCGAACTACAACAACAAAGATAAGACCATGTATTAAAAACGACAAAGCTGGAACCTGGAAGGCTGTTGGTCTTGATTGACATTGTTGAGCCATAGTAACAGCCTAGACTGCCTTCCCCTGTACTTCTTGTTGCTTAAAACAAATAACCTCCTTACTTGTAAGCCACTATTTGTTACTTGTAATCAAACATAATCCTCGCTGATACATACCTTCTCAAGAACCTTTCAAAGTAGATGCCATCATACCTATTTTAAAGGTGAGAACATCAAAAATCAGATTAAGGCATTTGCACAAGATCTAGGATTCATCACTATGTCATTTTGACTTTCAGGGCCATCATCCTGCCTTTGGCTGGGCAAATACAGCCACAGAAGAGATAGTGCTGGAAAAGTAGTTTGGGGTAAAATTGAGGAGGCAACTGGATTCCAGGCTGAAAAGTCTGAGTTTTAGTTCTGGGCTAACGAGTACAGTTGGCCCTCAGTATATACGGGTTCTGCATCTGGAGGGTTGACTGTAAGGGACTTGAGCATCCTTGGATTTTGCTATCCATGGTCATTTTGGGAGCCAAACCCCTGCAGATACTGAGGGACAACTGTGTAAGATGATTTGGAAAAGACAGAGACTGGAGGTTGGAAGATCATTGAGGCTTAAATACGTGACACCAGTGCTTTAGTGTGAATGAAAGTGGAGGAGAAGCTGGGCACAAAGGTGAGCTGGGAACGTGAGAAGAGAATGGAACTGAGTGAACACAAATCATAGTTGGCTGCTTACCTGTAATCTTCTGAGAACAAAAATGAAAGTCTCCTGAAGGTTAGTGTTAATTTCTACTAATGGCTTCACATTTACCAGGAAGTAGCGAATGAGTAATGTAGAGAATTGTTAATGGGATGTGAATCATTATTTAGTGCAATAGGTGGGGACTTCTACTTCTTGTCTGTATCATTTACTGAACCCTTGATGACCTTGTATGACATGATTTTGGTCTGGGTCTGGCTCCATTGTGCCAAAGGTAGCAGAGATGAAGGGTATGGCCAGAGAGTGGTGAACATTACAACAAATTCTGTCAGTGGACTTATTTCCACATCTGCTAATCATTCTGGAGCTTTTTTAGGGGTGGGGCAGGGTCAATTTAACTTCCTGGGCCTCCTTTTTTTCTCCTGTCTCTCTACTTTTTTAATCTGTAAAATAAAGGATTTGGTTTACATTAGCGGTTTTCAAATGTTTTTCAGCTGTAGAAACTTTTGTTTCCTGAAAAAAAACTTGTCTGGACCCTGAGTATATTTACAGAAAAAAGCAGAGCTGCTCTGAAAATTCAGGGTCCAGGTTTGTGTAGTCTGGTATGTCTTTATGTTGAGGCCACTGATCTGAAATGATCCCTACACATTCTCCCAGGTCCAGGATTATGTGAATCTTAGAGCTGTCCAGATGTTTTATTGGAGCATCCTCTTTAACAAATCCCTTTGTTATTCCACAGCTTGCTGTGTTTTAGTATCATCCAGGGTAGAGGTTGTTAATGTTCGCCACAGCTACTTTTTCTCCAGGTGTATGTTGTGTTACCTCTATGCTAGAACATTTAATTTCCAGTGTGAGACCATCCAGTACTCTTTTCTGCTGTGGTGATCATGCAAGCACCTGTTGAGATGGAGCCTCCATCTGCCAGGGTCCCTGAGTCACTAAATGAGCAAAGCTTCCAGTCAACTGGCATTGGACATACAATGTGACCGAGAAATACCTTTGTTGTTTTAAGCCATTGAGATTTTGTGATTGTTTATGCAGCACTTTTTAAAAAGCTTATCTTTACTGATCATCTTTTAGCACATCTGGTAAACTTTAACTTACTTTTTAAGTGTCTTCTGGATCAACCTGAGGTCTGGCCAACTTGTCCTTACTTTGTGCTTAGGAAAGTAGGAGGTAGCATCTACATTAGCTGTCCATGTAGGTCTCTGTACTCATAGATTCTATGAATTGGAATACTTATGCTTAATTACATTTGCTGTCATGTTAAAAAAAAGTCCAAAGATATATTGTGTAGTGCACCTTACTTTAAAAAAAAAGCCTTTAATTTAATGTCCTGTTGCTTTTTAAGGTAGTAGAACCTCAGTGGTTTGGGGAAGAATAATTGTTATCAGTTACCATAATAATGGCTACTATAGCTTGAGGACTCATTCATTGATTTGTGTAATATTTATTGAGCATCTACTATGTGATAGGTACTGGTGGTATAGGGGTGAACCATAGATAGTTCCTCACTTGGAGCTTACACCCTAATTGGGGGTTGTGGAAAAGTTTGCTCTGTTCTATGAAGGACACCAGTTATGAGCATTTACTATGTGCTAGGTGCTTTATATCCCTCATTTCATAATACCCATAAAGGTAGGTATATTATCCCCATTTTATAGATGAGGAAACTGAGGCTCAAAGAATTTGATAAACTCTATGAAGGCAAGAGCTTTTGCCTTTTGCTGTATCCTCCAGTGCTTAGAAGAATCTTTGACACATAGTAGCTGCTGAATAAATATTTGTTGATTGAATAAATGAGCAGAGGAACTTGCTTAAAATTAATGCCATGTCAGAACCGGAACTTGGTTGGGTGAACCCACATCTGCTTGACTCTCAGGCTGTTAAATTATCAGTGGGCATAGCAGGAGCAGTGTGTTTACACACAGTTACAACAGAAGCAACAACTGAGCCCCACCAGTGTCAATGCCAAAGGCACCAGCAAGAGCCAGATTGTCTCTCTTTTATGGCTAGGGCCGAGTCCTCTGCATGATTTGCTACTCACTGTGTCTCAGCTGGGGAAACTCGAGGCCACTACCTCACTGACTTAATTGCTGATGTAATTGGTCACCCCTCTCTTGGGCCAGTTCAACTTCTGCTCTATCCGGATTTCCTTAGCACTTGGCTGGCCCTGTTTCCCAGGTCTGTGCCTCAAGTTCTGCTTTTAGCATTTTGTGCATTTCTTCTCCACTTTCATTTTCCAGATTTGTTGCTTTGAAGTTCCAGGAAATCTCTAGTTGCTGGCACCTAGTGGGCACTCAACAAAATTAAAAAAAAAAAAAAAAAGGGAGAGAGAGAGAGAGAAGGAAAGGAAGGCAGCCAGCACTTTCAGGAAAGAACTGTGATTACTTTTTCCTGGGAGTCAATCGTGAGATTGCAGCCCCAGCAGATGAGTATGGGTTGGGTTGGAGGGCATCCCTGGGGTACACCTATAGATGGAAGGCCAGTGGCAATGTTCATAGATGCCTTATACCAGCAGCTTTACTTTGCTGTGGTTTGTTCTTCAAATTCTACATTTCGCTCACTTAATTCTCTTGTATGTGTGCAGTATGTGCACGCACGTGTATGTGTATGCATGGGGGGAGTCTAATTCTTTCTTCCTGCCTTACAGCTTTCCACCCCTAAAGGTAGTTGTCATTCTGTGATTTCAGAATGTGAATGAATTACAGGCAGCAAAGTGCATTCTCTGTAAGTGTATTAAGAGCAAACTATTAATTCAAGGCAATTTCTTAGTGGCTCAGAAGACAAGAGCTTGAATGGGAATTGAGCAATGTGTTCTTTAAGAATATGCTCAGATCCTTATGCAAACTGTGAGAGGCTTTCCCCTAAAACAGTATGGCTAATTATAGCAAAAAAGGGCAGGGTTTTATGTAAGGAATTATACTGAGTTGTGCACTGTAGTTACTAGTTCTTTTGTAGCAGATTTCTCTAAAACAAGATGGGTGTGGTCAGGGTGGGAAGTTCATCTTCTGTGGGCCCAAGGTGATTGAAGGTAGGGGCCCAAGGTGATTTGGGGTCTGGGAGCTGCTCTGAGGGTGGAGAACAACACTCTGAAGGCGGAAGGTTGAGTGGCTCTGTAAGATGTGAGGTTGGTCTGATCCATGGTTATTTTCTTAGTGACACCGGTAGGCACCAAACTCCTACCGAGATGACTTCCTTATTCCTGGTTTAAGTCAGATTAGCCATGCTGCATTCCTGCCAGCTGGCTGCAAGCTAACTGCCATCCCTGGAGGAGCAAGACTGTGGTTCAAAGATCAGGATCCTAGTGGAGCAGCGTTGTTGATCCTTTTCCACATTTGGCTCTCAGGAGAGGGCTTCAGATGTGTTTTCTTTCTGTCTGGTGATGTGTGCTTTTTGTTCCTTCTGGGTAAAATTCTCCCTGCTTCCTTCCCCCCACCCGCTTTGGTTCTCTAGCCATCTTGTTTCTGAAACCTCTCCATGGGGGGAAGCAGGAGGTTACATAGTGAATTGGATGATAGCTTGGTATTCTTAGGAGCTCGTTGAAAATAGGTCCTGTTTGATGCTGGGTGGATATAAAGGCACTGGAGTTTCAGTGACTGCTGTTCATCAGGCTTGCAAGCACAGAGCAGTTAGTAGGGGTACATAAGGGAAATTCTTTACCTTTTTTTGTTAAGTCTGAGAAAGTACTATCTTTTCATACAGAGCCTTCAAACACATTGAGGGGACATCCTTAAAATCAGCAACATGAATAGCTGCTTAGAATAACTTCCGAGCAGATTTTTTTTTTTTGGTGGTACGCGGGCCTCTCACTGCCGTGGCCTCTCCCGTTGCGGAGCACAGGCTCCGGACATGCAGGCTCAGCGACCATGGCTCATGGGCCCAGCCGCTCCGCGGCATGTGGGATCTTCCCGGACTGGGGCACGAACCCGTGTCCCCTGCATCGGCAGGCGGACTCTCAACCACTGCGCCACCAGGTAATTCCCCCCCACCCCCAAGCAGATTCTTTTGGATATAGAGATGTGAGCACTGACCTGCAAGTCAAGAGACCTAAATTCCATTTCTGGCTTTACCACTAGCTTTCTACTTATTTCTCCGTTTCTTAATATATATCAAAACCATCTGGCTCTTTTCCAGGTCTAAAATGATTTTTTTTTTTTTACAACAGGTTTTTCATGCAAAGGATCAGCTAAGTAACTGTCATTTTATAAGCTATTTTATCCTGGAAAACAAGAATGTCCGGTGTGCTTTCATGATGGACATTATTAACAAAGAGTTAAGCCATTATATTATATTTTCACTATATATATGTGTGCTTACTTCATGGCAGCTCTCTGCTGGCACTGGGGATGCAGTTGTAAACAGAGCAGAGTTGTAAATAGGTGATTTTGGGGGGCTCAGGGATTGTAGCCTCTAGGGGGGCACCAAACAAGTAAGCAGGCTACTGTAATGGAAGCTCTTCTGGCAGAACACCCAGGCTGTCCTCCTCTAGGAGGACGGGGGAGATTCATGGATGAAGGATGGAGATAGGCTTCTAGAAGAAGGTAACACCTAAGGGGAGGTAGAACACTAAGAGGACCTGGCTGGGGTAAGCTTGGTTTTTTGTTTTGTTTTTTTAAACATCCTTCCCCTATCACATTTTTTTGAGTCTTTATTGAATTTGTTACAATATTGCTTCTTTTCTATGTTTTGGGTTTTTGGCTGCGAGGCATGTGGGATCTTAGCTCTCCGACCAGGGATCGAACCCACAGCCCCTGCTGGAAAGCGAGCTCAACCACTGGACCATGAGGGAAGTCCCTGGGCTTGGTTTTGATGGTACAAATAACAGGGGGAACAGTCCAGGTCCAAAGGTGAGCAAGAGAATGGAAGGTTGGGGGTTTGGGGAGATGAAAGTAGACCTGAGGAGATGGAGTTTAGCTTGGCTGGGGGTGGGGGTTTGTGAGAGAGGCCAGGGAGAGTAATAGGCATGAAGACCCTGTGATCCACTAAGGAGATGAAGTTCAAGCTTAACTGTCAAAGGGTTTCAGTAGGGGACTGACACAACCAGAGATGCTGAATTCTCTTTATTCTTCTTTCATTCCACTTTCGTGGCAATAACTACCTGCTTTTGGTGTTTGTGGGAGTATGGAGTTTGAAATTGGGGTAAGGGAGTAGCAGGATGACCTGGAAAACAATAGAAAGATTATGAATATGGTCTTGGGAATCCTAGCAGTGCCCATTCTGATTTCATTGACCAAACACACTTTATGCAGCCTTAATAACTTTAAAAGACCATTTTCCAGGTGAAGATGCTCCTGATAAAAGATCTGTAGTTGGACTCCATGCTGTTTGTTGGTTTTGAGCATCTCTCTGAATGTCGTCTGGGACCAGGTCCTTTTCAGTGAGTTTTGAGCAAAGCACAGAGTATGGATCTTGTTTTAAAATGTTTGCAAATGTTTGCAGTTAATGGGTGCAATTAAACTGACTTTGTTAGACCAATAGAAAGCAATAAAGTAATTCATAGTGTACAATTTCTGAGAGTGGCGTGAGAATGCTCATGAATGAAAATGGTTTAATTATTCTGTGAAGCGTACAAGATTGAGAGTTATGTGCTGAAACTGCCTTCAGTGCCCCATGTATACCAGCTGCCTATGGCTTTACTTTTGTATGATTTTTGTACTCTAGATGGTAACACTGATAAACTGCCTTTCATACCTTAATCTTGACTTCTGTGCTTCAGCTTGTGAACCAACATTTTGAGCTACTATATTATGGCCTTACCTGATAACAAGTAGTTTTATTTCAGCAACATCACCATATTTGTATAGCAGAGTTCGTGTAATCATTTGAGTAGTTCTTTAATCTTCTCATTATTTTATAAAAAGTAAGTGGAAAATGAAAAAAATATAGGCAGTAATAAAGGAGAAATATGAGCCTCATAAACATAATGTAATTGAGGCAAAGATGGAAACCATTTAAACATGCCCAATATAGATGGTGTTTACTCAGTCAGATGCTTTGGACTTAAGGTGGCCAACTCTATATAGTTGTGAGGGATAAGAATGAAGTTAAAGGCTATGGACATATGAAATTTAAAAAAAAAGCTTTGTGGATTATGATAAAGATCAAGATGTAATTTGGATTTTGTCACTTATTTGTCTTGGGGTACAGAGCTTCCCTTTTTAACATATAAGTGTAGTAAACTTTTGTTTGTTCAGCTTTACAAAAACGTATATTAAGAAAGGCATTTTCTGCAAAAGTAGTGGATAGAAATTGAACTTCTCACCAGTCTTATTTAGGAGAGTCTGCCATCATCAGTAGCATATTCCTTTGATAGGCTAAGCGGCATAGGTGGTCATTGTGCTTAATAAAATTCTCTGTGTATTTTGGTGAACCAGTAAAGAGAAACCAAAGAAAATAAAATGGTACTTAGCAAAGGATGCACCTCAATGGATTTTCATGATTCCATGGTTTCATTTGGTAGAAAAAGACTAAATGCATCTTAGTCCTCATCACATGCCTTAGTGATGCTATGATGGTACATTTGGAGCCAAAGAGAAAGAAGGGTAAGAATTAAGATTTGTGTACAATTAACCCCACAGCCCTCTAATTCCCCTGGTCAGGAGGGTATGATGGTGATCTGTCTGCCTTGGAGGATCTAACTGTTATTTGGGAGCTTGTTTAACTTTCTTTGTGGGCTCTGCCCACTTCTAAGCAGAGGATTGAGTTGGATGCAAACTTTCGGTTCCTTTTCATGCCTCTTGTGGTTAAATGGTGAATGTTAAATCATGGGAGATGTTGATGTAAAAGAAAAGAATATGTATATTTTTAAATATATGTATAACTGAATCACTTTACTGTACACCTGAAACTAACACAACTTTGTAAATCAACTATATTTCAATAAAAATAACATGGGAGGTGTTAATCAGGTAGGAGATGGGAAAGAATAGCTCTTGGGTTTCTAACCTCTTCCTGAAACTGAGACACAGTTTATCAAAAGGGCAAATAACTATTGGACCAGAAGTTCAAGAAACTCATATTAAGTACCTACTATATGTCAGACACTGTGCTAAGAACATGCAAGAATGATCTCATTTAATCTTGACAGTAACCCCATGATCCAAATATTATTTCTCATGATGAGGAAATTAACATTTAGAGAAGTTAAGAAACTTGCCTGGGTGTCTTAGTTTAGCTTCTCCCAGAATTAGAACCTGAGACAAGTATTCTAGTACAAGGAATTGTTTGGGACATACAGGGAACGCCAGTAGGTGAACAAGGATATGAGACAGTGGGGAGAAGGCAGCCAATACATAGGACATTATTCAGTAAGTTACTTCAGTGGCGACTGGAGTTTAATCGCACAAGGAAACTCTGGAGATAGTGTAACACACCTGCCTCTGGATGGTCTCATGTGAGGGGTGAGGAAGCAGGGGTATGTAACCACCAGCTCCTGTCAGTTGTTTTTTGTTTTCTTTTTGAAAATTTATTTTTATTTTTTATTGTGGTAAAATATATATAACATTTATCATTTAAACCATTTTTAAGTGTACAGTTCTGTGGTATTAAGTTCACTCACAATATTGTGCAATCATAATCACTCTCCATCTCCAGAATTTTTGCATCATCTCAAACTGAAGCTCTGTGCCCATTAAACAATGACTCCCATCCCCTCCTGCCCCCAGCCCTTGACAACCGCTATTCTACTTTCCGTCTCTATGAATTTGATTATTCTAGGTACATTATACGAGTGGAATCATACAATATTTGTCCTTTTGTGTCTGGCTTACATCTCTTAGCATAATGGTTTCAAGATTCATCCATGATGTAGCATGCATCAGAGTTTCCTTCCTTTTTACGGATGAATGATATTCCATTGTATTTATATACCACATTTTGTTTATCCGTTCATCCGCTGATGGACATTTGGTTTGTTTCTACATTTTTGCTATTGTGAATAATGCATCTATGAACATTGGTGGATCCATATTTCTGTCAGTTGTTTCTGAGAATGGTTAATTCCCTGGCAGTTCCATCCCCGACCTTGCAAAAGCAGAGTAGTTTTCCAAGGTTCAAAAGAAATCCTCAGCAGAGATGCTGATATTGGCAGTGTGAAGTCCTTTGGGGCACTCTAAAATGTTCAAGTCAGAGGGACATCAGTAGGGCGCTTAAGAGCATTTCCTCACATGGTCTTTACCCAAGTAAATAGAGAAGCTAGGATTTGAATCTTGGACTCTTGCCTCAAAGCCCATGCTTTTAACTGCTCTACACTGAGTACTACAGTATGGAGATTTGAAGATGAATGAGCCATGGTTATTGCCTTCAAGGACCTATCAGGGTTGAATCATCTGTTTTGCAAAAGGCTCCAGGGAAGACAGTGGCATCACATGGAGCAATCTGGAACTCACAGGGCCACTGTAAGATGGAATCACACGTAGCAGACGTACGGGTTCCCTTTCTCCTGACACCCTGTGGTGAGGCATGCTTGGGCCGGGCACGACTGGACTCTTCATGGGGCTGTGCTCCAGGATAGGCACTCACACACGTGCTGACCACTGGAGTCATGAGTTCCAGCCCACGCCCATTGATGCTTCCTGGCGTTCACTTGAGCTGTTTGTGCAACTATTGATACGTCACCTCAACAGGGGTTATCCTTCTATGAGCTTTTCTGACGACTGTCTTCATCTTGATGTCCAAGCATCAGAAGCAGCTATTTGTTAGGAAAGAAATTAGGGCCCAGGAATTATAAAGAGAATACATTTGGAGGCAGTTAAAATGGTTGGTTATGTGTATCTGTGTTTGAAAAGACATCATTTACAAGTGGTTTGCATTTATCTAGAAACCTAACACGAGATATTTTGTCCCTGAAAGGATGACATTACCTAGACTGGTGTTGTGGCAAAAGAAGAAAAAAATGAGAGGTCAGTCAGTGAGAAAATGCTGCCCTATATTCTAACCTAAATGTTAAATATTTTGTTTTAGTACTACATTTGTGGGAGCTGGGTGTGTTAGTCAGATATTGCTAGGGTATGCTGAGATAACAACTCCAAAGCTCAGTGGCCTCCTTCTCTCTCATGGGTTGTGCATGGTTCTATTCCACCTTGTCTTTATTCTGGCACTCAGGCTGAAGGAGTCGTCCCTTCCTTGGATGAGCCATTCTCATGGTAGAGAAGAAAACAGCTATGGTTTACTCACAAGATGGCTCTTAGAGCTTCTGTTTGGATATGGCATGTGTTGCTTCAACTCACATTGCATTCTGCAAAACAAGTCACATGGCCAAGCCTTATGACAGTGGGGCAGGAAGGATTCTCCTCTCATGGGAGGGAGAGACTATAGGGATGAGCTGACTACAGAGGGACAGTGAATATTTTGAACAAATGAGGCAATTTACTGCACTGGCTAAAATTGTGCTCTCGTGCAAATTGCTTAGCAACCTTTTTAACCATCTAATCTTTTTAGATTCATCGTAACATGTTTAATATTGTTTTTCTCCTTTTTCTCATAAGGAAGACACATATTGTACGTAAGGGACTAGTTCTCTTCCTGGGATCCATGTAAAACCACCCATGTAGCTAGTATTATTATTCCTAATAATTCAGTCGTTACTGTCTTTCAAGAACTAATCATAGAGTTTGAAGGAAACATTGAGACTCAAAATTTGAATGCCTTTTATAGTCATGTGAAATTAATAGGGAACAAAGGACTAATTATTAACAACATGATGATCATCCTTTAAGAAAATAATACAATGTGTCTGTAGTTAATATTGATGATGAGGGTTGTTGTACTGAGTGTTTATCACGCCTCAGGCACTGTGCTGAGCACTTACACTTTCTTTGATTTAGTCATGACTCGCCTTATTTTCGCGAAGTAGCTGTTGTTACTCCTGAGGCCATTGTTAACTTACTGAGGTACTTACTAAGGCTCAGAGAGGTTTGTTAGCTAGCTCAAGGTTAAACAGATAAAAAAATGTGAGTTTCAGGACTCAAACCTAGTATATGTTTAATCACTTAACCAAGGTTTCTCCCAGTTAGATGAGATCCCTTTAAAAGAAGATAATTTCTCATAGAACCCCAGGTATGCTTAAATTATTGTTATTGTAATGATACTTTTAACTGTATAAACATAAAGCTGGTGAGGTTTTTTTTTTCTAAGCTCCTACACCTTTATAAAACTTAAATCAATTTAGAAATTAAGTACACGTCATATTACTAATTCAAATTAACAACATTAATTTAACCAGATTAACTAAATTGCTGCTTGTAACTGGAATATGATGCCAACTATTCCGGGCCGGTTCTTTGGCAGTCAGCTGGTCTACCCTGCTGTGTGCTGGGTGATGACTCAATTCTCCCACCGTATTCACAATATTCAACTTGTGCGAAACTTGGCTTCATGCTGAGGAGCTTGATGTCCCTTACCTTTCACTGGGTGAGAACACATCATTTAGATTCCCAGGTCCATCTTTTTTCCTTTCTCTTTGGCGCATAGTGATTCCTTAGGGTACAGCTTGTTGCTCAAGCTCAATGGGCATGGCTGCCGTGATGATCAAAAATATCCTTACACTATTTGTTTTCAGATTCTTGAAATAAAAACAACCTTAATTTCTCACAAGGCTTGTAAATTCTTTAATATATGCGACTGCGGATCTGCCTCCCTCCTCCTTAGTTTTTGCTCAGGTTAAAAAACTGGATTTTCTCTCTCTGGTACTACTCTGTCTTTCTTTTATAGGACTCTCTCCATCTGAGACCACACCCTATTACTACCAGAAAGGGTCTCATCTATTTCCAATGTTCACAATACCTGGTAGCCATGCACAATAACTGGAGTTGCTTGTGTAAACCTGAATAAAGGGGCTATTGTTTTCCTTTGAAATGGAGGAACTTGAGTCCCTGGAAGGTCAGAAACAATACTACAGATTTGTTCTCGAAATATTTGTTAAATAGATTGAAACCATGTCCCGTAATTTCCCTTTTAATATATTTTGCTGGATAAGCCTACACTTATCCATGCACTAAGAGATTTAATTCAGTCACTTGATGACTTAATGTAGTTATTGACTCTTATTCACTATAATTTCAGTTGTTATAGTGGTTACTGAATACTATTCAGCGCCCTGAACCTGGCCTTTGCTAAAGTCTCATGTGACTCCTCCATGATGATCAGTCATATTTTTCAGAGACCCCAGAGTTAGGATATAACATTTATTCTTTATCTTCTTTCCAGAATGCATAGACGAATGCTTGTCTCATTTGCACATTTAAGCCATTTCCCTTCTCTTATTATTGATTGTGTGTGTGTGTGTATGTGTGTGTGTGTGTTTGGAATAACTTACAATCTTTTTTTTTAAAATAAATTTATTTATTTTTGGCTGCATTGGGTCTTCGTTGCTGCATGTGGGCTTCCTCTAGTTGCAGTGAGCAGGGCCTACTCTTGGTTGCGATGCGTGGGCTTCTCACTGTGGTGGCTTCTCTTGTTGTGGAGCACGGGCTCTAGGTGCACGGGCTTCAGTAGTTGTGGCTCGCAGGCTCTAGAGCGCAGGCTCAGTAGTTTTGGCGCACGGGCTTAGTTGCTCCGTGGCATGTGGGATCTTCCTGGACCAGGGCTCGAACCTGTGTCCCCTGCATTGGCAGGCGGATTCTTAACCACTGCGCCACCAGGGAAGCCCCAGCTTACAATCTTTGCTAAAATTTTTCCTTGTGTATATGATTATGTGTATATTCTTTTCTAGTAAAGGGCTATTTAAACATAATCTGTACGTGTTGATTTTAAATGTAGAGAATTTTTGTGTGATTGGAGTTTTAGGGGCAAAGGGGTAGAGTTGTTATTCTTCTACCTTTCTATCATTTTCTCTGAAACATCTGTTAGTTGACAGATTGAGGATTTTTTTAGTGTAAGACCCAATAATTCCTGAATTTTTTTTGTAAGTACACTATAGCTAGAGCTTTGCCAATTGACATTTTACCTTTGCAGATTAAAGGAAATGCACAGGTGTTTCAAAAACGAATCAGAAACCTTATTTATCTGTTCATTGCAACTAGCTTAATTTGTTACATTTATGAAACTTTATGAGGCAGTGAATAATGTTGTTATAATCAGCTTATTATATTAACCATAATTTAAAAAAAATTTGATTTAGCATCTCAAATTATTTTTTTACTTTTACTGGTTGTTGTTTGGCATTTTGTTGTATTTTAAACGTGTGGATTTAGCTGTGTAGTAGCTAGTGGTCTATTCCTTTAACAAAAGTTTTTAGGTGCTTCAGATTTTAAATTTAATCCCTTAGAATAAACTGATAGTGTTTGAAATTAAAACAGAAGGTGTCAATGGAAAGTACAATTAACTAATACTTGGTGTACAGAGTCCTTACCTTGCAGTATAAGATATAGTCAATCTCTTCACTTAAGCACCTTACCATAAAATATAGCCAAGGCAGCTGAACATGTAATCATGCTAAATCTGCACATGGAAAACAGTAATTATAAAATGAGTTTGGGGGGACTAAAGGAGAGAGTAGTGATATGTGGATGAGTATGTTTAAGCTGCAGAGACCTTCTTGGAGAATGATGGAAAAGCATTTTTGAAAATCTCTGCTACCTGAAGCTGGACTTTTTTCCCCCTGATTCATATCATTGTGGTATTTAAAGAGGAAATGGCTTATTATTAGGACTTCAATACCTACATATGTATGATATTCTAGCCTGCAGACAATGAGAAAATGTCTATTTTTCTTTCCAGTTTTAAAAAATGGTTGATGTCTTGAGCATTTTTGAATAGAGGGCTGAGTTTGACTCAGGAGTCTGACAAAGCAAGCTTAGTGGACTGAGAGAATTCTAAGACAACTTTCAGGTTTAAAACGACTGTGCCCTGTTCTGGTAGCCTTGGGCGTATTAAAGTCAGCTTTTACTGAGCATTAGCTGTGTGCTGGGCATTGTACTAATTACTTTTCTTCTATTGTCTTATTTAATCTTTTCCAAATCACTATGGAAAGTACCACAATTATACTCATTTTACAAATGAGAAAAGTGAGGATTGGAGAAGTGAAGTAATTTGCTTAAGGCTACACATTAAGAAATTAAAGATATGACTCCAACCAGGTCTGATATTGAGCTCCCCTCTTTCCTTTTATAAAACACTATGTATCACCTCTCTGGCTACAATTACAAAATTATTGCATTAAATGCCATGGAAGTAATTTCAATCATATGATGAAAATGTCATAATATTACATATATTCTTTCAAATATTCAAAAACTGTTTTATGTATCTCCTGTGTACCCTTAGCTCTGGGCAGGAAGAGCACCTGCACAGGGCCTGAGGCTTTAGAGGGCCCACTCTGGCCCTCATCTGCCTGCACCTTCCCCATGGGGGAGGGGGAGTCTGCGGGACCAACAGGCCTGGGATCTCCCTGCTTAAGTGACCCTGAGTGGTCTTCCAAGGTCTGCTTGGGCTTCTTTGCCAGGCCTGTCCTCCTGAGGACAAACCATGCTACCACTGTGCACACTGTTAGGCCTAGAGTTGCTGAGGGGTACCTATTTGTGAAAGTATAGACCAGGTGTCAGGAAACTACTGCCTTTGGGCTAAGTCTGCCTAACACCTGTTTTTATAAATAAAGTTTTATTGGAACACACCCACACTCATTTGGTTATAAATTGTCTATGGCTGCTTTTGTGCTGAAGTGGCAGAGTGAGTAGTTGTTACAGATACCAAATAGCCCACAAAGCCTAAAATATTTACTATCTGGTCTTTTTTAGAAAAAGTTTGCCGGCCCCTGGTGTAGACAGAGCTAGCTTAGTGTGCAGGGTGCAGAATTCACATATGTGAGGCCCCTGGGGTGTGGTTGAGCCAGGAGCGGGGAGAGAAGGATGTTGGCTGGGGGAAGGCCTGCCTCTTGCCACCATGTTTTGGCCAGAGCTCTGAAGAGCCCAGGAATTCTAAGTTCAAAATTCACACCTCACCTTCTACATCTTTATATTTGTCAAGGTAGGAAGATAAAATGCATTTTATTTACCAGTTTGTTACCTCGATTTATAACTGTAAAATATATAGACATGTGGTACTTGGGCCTCTATTTGTACTCTAGACCTGGGCCCCATATATGTTAGAACAAAAGTTAAGCCCTGGGGTACAGTGTAAGGGTTTAAAGTAGGAAGGAAGAGAGACCCCAACAAATAATCACACAAATTAATATGGAATTATAATGTGTGGAAGTGCTTTTGGGTCATATATGGATGACTCAGAAACCTTGCTTCAAGTTTCACTTGTCCAAATTAAACCAAAAATGCTGGAACCCACCTGCCAACTTAGCTGGAAGTTCTAGGTCTTTCCACTAGGGCTCCTCCCGTCTTTCTCCACTTCTCCCCGTCTCCCTTCCTGACCCCTACCCCAGGATTTCACTGTCCTAAAGTGGGGGGAATATGGGTATAGATCCCACACCCAAGCCCAGAGATGTTCTGTCCAACACTTACACCACATGATTTCATCTTTGTGCCACAAGGTGTTTCTGTTGAGGCTGGTCTTCCTCAGATGAAAGATGCTGTGGGTCCCTCTGTGGTCCCCAGTATATGGTCCCACAAGGGAAGGCCAATCCAGTCTCCAAGTGGCCAAGCTCAGCCACTGGTGTGCCATGCGTGGTGCAGCAGATACTGTATCAGCACTCATGGCCTGTATTGGAATATGAGGACTTTTTCTTGGTCTCCACGTAGCACAGGCTGGAAGTGCCAGGGGAGCAGCCCTCTGCCAATGATGAATGGGTCCCTTGCCTTTACAGAGGTGCACCTATGAGGCAGGTTCTACACCGCCTCCCAGAACTCCTTCAGCAGCACTGAGCCCAGTTGTCCACAGCAGAAATTTCCTTGAAAATGCACCCTATATTCACTTCCTTCACTTCCTTGCCTTAGTACCAAACTCTCCCTTCAGTACTTCCTGGGATTACCTTCTAAATGAACCACCTGCACCCCAGTCCTTGTCGCATTGTCTTCTGCGGGAACCCTACTAGGATACGTGGACTTCCTCATGAGTTACAGCCCCACCCCATGCACAGCGTTGTGCCCCACTGCACAGGCTCCACTTGGCATGGCAGGGCCTCTAGGAGCTTCCTGCCTCACCTGCATGCTTTGTCCATACAAGCTTCTCCACAGCTCCTGGGTCACTTGTCTTGAGTCCCAGTCACCAGCCTGGACTCCCTCTTATCTTGAAGTAATTATTTCTGGAAACTCTAGTCTTGTTTGCAACCATATTCATTTCCTCCCACAGATCTCATTTACTCTGAATCCTGGACATCATGACTGGGGTGTCAATGACTTTCTTCCCTGAAGGCTCCAGAATCTTTTGTGCGTATCCATTCCTCTTCTTCATGGTTTCCTTTTTTTTTTTCAAACCAAGAATCTGAGGAGGGGCAGCCTTGATTGGGTTACAAAAGGCTTTCTTACACCTTACCTAGTGGATCCAGGCTACGTGGTCACCCTATTTAGCCTAAACAAGAGAGACACTTAGACAACCCTTGCAGGGCGATAAAGTCAGGTTCTCTTTTTTTAAAAAAAAAAAATTATTTATTTATTTGGCTGCTCCAGGTCTTAGTTGTGGCACGCGAGATCATCGTTGCCTCATGCAGGATCTTTAGTTGCGGCATGCGCAGCTTCTCTTATAAAACAAAAAATACCGTGTCTTTCATATTATAAGAAAAAGCATTATGCTTTGAGACAGCATAGCTGAAAGACTTGATTTGGATGGGATAGACCTTGTGAAGGATATGCTGTCAGATGCTGTGATCTAAAAGATGAAGAGGAATTAGCCTTGCAAAGAGAACAGCACATAGGAAGGCTCTGAGACAGGAAGATACTTGATGTGCTTGAGCAACAGAAAGAAGACCCAGGCAGTCAGTGAAGAAAGCAGCAGGAGAGGATGCTGGAACAAGAGCCTGTGTGGCCTCAGACCACGGGAAGGATTTTGGTCTTTGTCCAAAGAGCACTGGGAAACTTTGAAGGGTTTTAAGTGGGTAAGGGGAGACATTCTGTGATCAGAGTTGTTCCTTAAAATATTTAGTTTGGCTGGTGTGTGAGAAATAGAATGGAGGAGGATTAGAAAGTGGAGATACCTTAGGAGGATATGGGATAGCTTAGGCAAGTCTTGCTGGTGCAATAGGGTGGTGATAGTAGAAGTGGAAACAAGGAACAAACAGATCGAGAGAGATTTTGGAGGTAGAATTGATAGGATTTGGTGATGGACTTGAAGTAGGTGGTAAAGGAGAGCAAATTTTTATTTAAGATCTTTTATATGAGTAGAAGTAGTAACATTTAAATGCCTTTAGGGACAAATATGAAAAGAGGGAATCAGACTGTTAAAAGGTAAGAGGGAATGGAGGGGGCTGTGGCCAATGTGGAGGATGCATGCCCTTTCTCTAAGGGGCAGCTGCTGGTTGGTTCTGGCCAGTCGTTGCCATGTAGGGAAGTGGGCTTGACATTGTCAGATTTTCAGATGTTTCAGGAGAAGCCAGAGTCTGGATTTTTATGTGAAATGGCTGTCTCTATGTTGGCAACTAGATCAAAATTCTGAAGAACGCTGTGCTAGCCATGATACCACACATCTGTAGGCAGCATCTGGCTCCTGGCCACTTCTTGCTTAAGATCTATTCTACACCATGTCTTCCTCTAGAAAGGCTTTAGAATTAACTGTAATCTGTGACACAAAATATTTTAAAAGTTAGGGATGCCAATAGGAAAAAAAAGGTATGTTAAGTTGGGCTAAATCTTGGGAGATAGCGATGATCTCAGCTCACACAGTCTGTCAGCAGGGCTCAGGTGATGGGCTGAGGTTGAGATCTGTGGAAATAAACTTAACCTACTTTAGAGCAGAGAGCAGGAAGTGCTTTTTTCTTAAAATAGACGATTCTAGACCATGATAGTCTGAGATACTTGAGGTAGACAGGAATCAAGGCTCTTTCCACCTTTTTTTCCCCCTGAGCTACAGTTCGAGTCCCTTTTTTTTTTTTAATGCGGTACGCAGGCCTCTCACTGTTGTGGCCTCTCCCGTTGCGGAGCACAGGCTCCGGACGTGCAGGCTCAGCGGCCATGGCTCACGGGCCCAGCCGCTCCGCGGCATGTGGGATCTTCCCGGACCGGGGCACGAACCCGTGTCCCTTGCATTGGCAGGTGGACTCTCAACCACTGCGCCACCAGGGAAGCCCTCGAGTCCCTTTTAAGAGACCTTTTAAGAGAGTGAGTGAATGAGTGTTTATTTTACTTATGAATCCATATGTAATTAGAGAAAGTATTCATATAGGTTCATAAAACCTATAAGATTTTAAATTTTATTTTGCGTTTGAACCTTAAATAGAACCTACCCTTGGACTTCGAATTTTATTTACAAGGTGGTTTAAAGATGTGTAGTTAATTTCTTTGGTGTTATATTCAGCCATATTTGTCTGTTTCTGTGCACAGCTTAACCTAATTAATAATTTATCTTTCTTAAGACTGTACCTCACAAATATATAAACCCTTTTTAAGGGTTTATAAGAAAGCTCAATGATTGAGCCTATCTTGGCTTCATAATAATAATTAAAACAATAAGATCTTAACTGCTACCTCATTTCCTATAATGTATTTATAGGTGGGTGGAGAAGCATAGAAATGGTTTTCTTGAAGTCAGTAATGGGAAATAAGTGTCATTGCATTATTGATTGGTGAATAAAGTTGATCTTCTTGTTCTTTCTCAGAGATTCATTTTATAGCACTAAGAACTAAAACCAAATCAGGATGGATGAGAATTAGGAGACAACAACTAAAGAAAGCCTGAGTGTCAAAACAAGTACCCAAAAATATATCAGGGGGCTTCCCTGGTGGCGCAGTGGTAGAGAGTCCGCCTGCCGATGCAGGGAACACGGATTCATGCCCCGGTCCGGGAGGATCCCACATGCCGCAGAGCGGCTGGGCCCGTGAGCCATGGCCGCTGAGCCTGGGCGTCCGGAGCCTGTGCTCCGCAA
>NW_021703780.1:70156372-70227177 GCF_005190385.1 Monodon monoceros | reverse complement strand
TATATATATATATATATATATATCTCAGGAGACTTAAACACATCTGGGGGGGGTGCATTTGGGAGTGACTCAGTAGAACAGGAAGGAATCATAAGACTTAGGAGGACTTGTTAACCATGGGAACTCGCCTTTGCTTTACCTTGTCAACTGAGCCTTTTCATTTGTGAAATCGACATCACTCTGTGTGCTTCAGCTTTAGGGGTGAAATTGTTCCAGGAAACCATCCCTGCTCTTTGTAAATTTGGTGGAAGAGACTAATTCCAAAATAAAGGGTTGGGCCTAGGTTGCTAATTAAAATTTACTGTTAAGAAGCAGATGTATGGGGGTAAAGAAATTATTGTTACTGTTTTGATGTTCTCTGGAGTTCCTATTTGGTTTGATGTTATGTGGAATTATGCATAATACCTCTTGTCTGTTGTGACCTTGGAGTAAGAAACGTCAACCTGTTTCCTCACTTCTTAGATTAACAGCCTGCTGATGATTGACTTGTGTTCCTTTTGACATTCTAGCTTCTTTGTTGAGTGTTTGAAAAAATAAATACAGAATTATATTTATTTCTTGTCTTAGAGGGTCAAAACTCCAAACAGTCATTAGTTTGATCTTCTGTATTTCTTGAAAGACTCATTTCTGAGTCTTCTGGGTCAGTTTCACGTCTCTGCCCTTAAAGCAGATTGTAGTTCCCATAACCATCTTCCCCTCAAACTGTGTTAGATCTGAGATGAAGAAAACTCCGAGAAAGTCTATTCTAGTGGGTAAACTTCCCATAGACAGAAGCTGTGTCTATCTTAATCACTGCTTTATCCCCAACTTTCAAGACTGGGAATTAAGCTGATGCTTAAAATATAATGATTACATGAATAAAGTTGAGTGTTCAGTGAAAAGTTTTCAGGTATTCCAAAGGGAAAAGGGGTTCTCTTGTCAAATAAATTTGGGAAAAGCTATCTTATATACTGAATTTTGGAACAGTCACAATACACCTTAGTGTCCTAAAGTCTCTGAGATATCTAGGTGTAAAATCAAAATCCCGTTAAGCCTTGTTTATTTGAACATTTACGAACTGTTGAGGAAGCGGTGGCCTAAAGCAGAGCTGGTGTAGCACACTATTGGTATTTAATAAATACTTCTTAAGGTGTGTTTACTGAATATGCTGTGATCCTGAGTTGGTTAATTCAGAGATTTTTAGTAGCTTCAGGAGAAGATGGTGGATTCTTGGCTATGTTGAGAGAAAAGAGTAGAGGCTGTGGAGGAAAAACAGCCAAGGGTGAGGGTGTGAGTGTCAACATTTCTGAGGGGAATTTTGATAGTGGGTATCAAGAGCCTTTAAATTTCAAAATTTTACTTCTAGAACTTAATCCTAGGGAAGTAATAAGAGATGTATACAAAGCTTTATCAATCAGAATATTAACTATGTTAATTTTATTTTAAAAAGAAATTACGTAAGTGTCACGTAATAGGTGATTGGTTGAGGAAATGATTAGATAGCCATTCAAAGAAACATTAAATGACTGTTTCAGTTTTTTTGCTATGTAAAAACAACCACCAAAATCCTCCAAACTCAGGAGGCTTTAAACTACAATTTATTATTTTCCATCACTACGTGGGTTGATTGGGTGGTCCTTCATGTTACACATAATGTTGACTGTCACTCATGCAGCTGATTTCAGATGGCAGCTGGGCTGGGCTGGGCTGAGGTCCAAGATGGCTTGTCTTACCAGTCTGGCATCTTAGTGCTGGCTGTTGGCTAGGATACTTCGGTTCTCCTTCTCATGGTCTCTCTATCTCCATGTAGTATCTCATCTTCCAGGGCCTTTCTGTGTGGTTTCTCTTTCCAGTAGGATAGCTTGAACCTTACATCTCTGGTTTTTAAGAGAGCAGAAACAGAAGCTGCTAGGCCTCTTCAAGGATAGGCCCAGAGCTGGAACAGTGTCACTTCTGTAGCATCTGTTGGTCAAAGCTGTCATGAAGCCAGCCCAGATTCAAGAAGAAGGGAAATACCATCCATTTCTTAGTGGAAGGAGAGACAAATCTGTACAGGAAGGGGAGGAATTTTGGTGGCCATCTTTGGAGACTTATGATGGCCATTAAAAATCATGTTCTATCAAAATATCTTATGGCATTAATGTTAAGTGGAAAAAGATGTTAAGAATAAAACATTGAGGAAAAAGATAGTACAAGACTTTATATGGAATATAATAAGGATTTTGTCTAAAATTATACACACGCAGTTAAAAGGAATTGGAAGCAACGACATCAACTTGTTAACAGAGGTTGTCTATGAGTGACAAAATTGAGAGTGTTTTCATTTTCTTCTGTACACATATATGAATTTAAAAATTTTCTGTATCATCTATTAGTTGTTTTAATCACTTATTGGGCCATTGAGAAAGTCTTGACAAATTTCAAAGATTAGAAGATATATGTATTAAGTTCTATGATCCCAGTGCCATAGCATGAGGACTACAAAGTTTTAGCCAAAAACCTCTATCTACTTTGACATTTAAATATATCCTGAATATTCCCTGGGGTAGAAAAAATTTCAAAAGAAGAGCTGTTTAAAGAAGAGTTCTATACATAAAACATATGCAGCCAGTGTGTGTAATCTTACATGCATTCATCAGAAAATATGATTGATGATAAATGAACATTTAGTGCAAAACGGCAAATGTAACTAAACACAAAGGAAGTAGAAATTATTAAGGATAAAGAGATATTGATGAAATGGAAGACAAACTGTAGTAAAATGTATCAGTAAAACAGAAAAAAATGTATCTTTAAAACACTAAAAAATAGACAAGAATTTGTCATATTGTCATCAAGAGAAACAGAAAAATACAAACAACATTAGGAATGAGATGGAGACATAACTTGAAGAGATTTTAAAAATTTGAAGGAAAAGTTATACAGAGCAATACCAGGAAGACTGAAAAATCTCAAAGGAACAGACTGTTTCTCAAGAAACATTTTAATGATCATTGACACCAAATAGGCAGCAAATCTGAATAGATCAGTAAACATAGTAAAAAGTGAAAAGATAATCAACAACTAAGCCCATTTAATTTTATGGGTATGTTCTACCGAACATTTCAGGAATAGAGAGTCTTTATTATGCTAACTGTTCCAGAACATATGAAAAATGGAAAGCTTCTCAATCCATTCTATGACACTAAACTACCGATACTAAACCTAGAAAAGGAGAATGCAAATATTTAAAGAAACATTATTTCAAGCTAGTTAATATATCTGTGCATGTTATGTCATGTGTGTGTTGTGTGTGTGTGTATTTCCAGAAGGAGCAAATCCACTTTTGTTTGTTGGTTGTTGCAATTCTCCAAAGCATTGGCCAGCTGGGCTGGTAATATCACTGCAGATTAAATCTGTGTGGGTGTAAATTTTACTGAATTCGGATTGGGACCTCAAACCTGGCTAGGGACCTCAGAAATGTCTGCCTCTAGACACAAGAGAAGAGAGAGAAGGACAAGTTAGATTTTATCACTTCTTGGAAGATACATCTGTAAGTGGTGGCTTAGCTAGGACCTAGATTCTAAACATAGCAAAAATAACAATTAATTTAACTATTGGAATTATAGAAGGAAAAAATTATTTTCTTAAGTTGATAATGATGAAAAGGTACATTAAGAGAAAAGAAAGGTCTCAGAAAATAGCCTAACTTTACACCTCAAGGAACTAGAAAAAGAACAAAGTAATCCCCAAGTTAGTAGGAGGAAGAAAATAACAAAGATCAGAGTAGAAATAAATAAAGACTAAAAAGACAATGGAAAAGACCTTTATTATAGAAAATTTAGAACATGCAAATAAACAAAAGGAAGAAAATGAAAACCATTTTGAACCCCATCACTGTTAACATTTTGACGTGTGTTGTACCAGTCTTCTCTGCAAGCTAGTGTGTATGTATATGTGTTTTACAATGTGAATTGACCATAAAAATGTTTCTGAGTCTACTTTTTCCCCCCACTACTAGTATGTCATGAGCATCTTTCCATCTCATGATTAATATTCGTTACATATTACATATGTAATATGTATTACATAACGTTAAATATTCATGTAATGGTCACATTATTCTACTTTCTGTCTGTCTGCCTCATCATTTTTGTAACTGAATTCCTATTGTTGGAACCGTTGACTCACTTTTTTTAGAGAACAGATTATTCATGCAAAAATTTTAGATACAAAATGATTTTTGTATATTTTCAAGGAAAACAAAATTAAGCTTTGAGAAACAAACATTTGAAACTAAGTTCCTTAGTTAAGAACAGGTGTATAATTCTTTGGAGAGACTTTTTAGGAGAAAGCTGTATGCAAAATATTTCTTCATACTATATAGAGGACTCTCTAGGGCATAAATGACAGATACCCTAATTCGAATGGAACGTAGCAAAAAAGAAAATTTATGGGTGAATGTATCAGTTTTCTGTTGCCTCAGTAATGCTGCAAAACAACCAACCACAAAACATCAGTGACATACTGAGAAGTATTTATTTAGTCTATGAGTGTATGGGGCTCACTGGATCTCAGCTGGACTTACTCATGCATCTGTGGTCGGCTGCTTGTTTGCTAGGCAGCTCTGCTGATCTTGGCTGGGCTTACTCAAATGTCTTGGGGTTGGCTGGCTATTGGCTAGGATACCTTGACTCTTATTTTATGTTTCTCATCTTTTAGCAGGCTAGACTAGGCATGTTCTAACTGCCATGGCAGAGGAAAATGAGCAAGAGGGTAAACACACAAGTGCTATTTCAGGCCTCTGCTTGCTTCCCATTTGCTATCACATTATTGGCCAAAGCAAGTCACATGACTGAACCCAGAGTCAGATTGGGAGGGCACAGCCAAGGACCCAGATACAGGAAGGGGTAAAGAATTGAGACCATTAATGTAGTCAGTCTACCTGGCATATGTAGCTAAAATGGCCTAGGGATAGATGTAGCGTCAGTGACTGCTGGATCCAGGGTTTCAAGTGATGTCACCCAGTTTGATTTCACACTATTCAAAGTTTGGCTCTGCTTTCCTTTGCGTTAGCTTCATTATCAGAGAAGCACTTTCCACATGGTAGTACTCAGAAGCTCTATCTTGAAAGCAAGTAATTCTAGCTAAAAAAGAGCTTATCTTTCCCAATTATTCCAGCTAAAGTCATGATAGGGAGTGTTTTTGGACCAGTGTGGGTCACATGCCTATCCCTAAACCACCTATCATGTCTGGTGGATGGAATATGATGATTGGCCAGGACTGGGTCATGTTCTCACCGCTGGCACCCTCCAGGATAGAATGGAGGGAGTCAGCCTCACCTAAACCTGATGAACTGTGGGTAGAGAGTTGGGAACAATTTCTCTAAGAGAAATAGGGAGTATTACCAGAAAGGTGGGCCGGGGTGGGAGAGCTGAGGGAGAATGAAAGATAGGCAGGTAAAAAAAGATATATAATGCTATTAATGCACTTATTGATACTACCAACAAAAACTATTTATTGACTATTCTGTGCTAGGCACCAAACTGGGTGTTTTAAAAGCATCATCTTACCTATTTCTCACAATACTGAGTAAGGTGATTTTACCCACATTTTATTGATTAGAGAAGGGAAGGATGTGACAGTTAAATAATTTGCCTAAGGTCACTCAGCTTGTCAGTGTTAGAATGGATATTTGAACTTCGGTTGGCCCCTCTCCAAAATTTGTGGTCTTAGTGTTTAAAAGCTGAAGCAAAAGAAAGAACACTAAACATACCCTAAGAGGAAGAGCAGGAAGCCATGATGCACCCCATTAAGGCCATTTGGATCCTAACACTGAAGGGATAATCACAATCCTGTAGCCCTAGCTATGTAAATCTGCACCAAAGTACTTGAGTAACTATGACAGGGAGCTTTTCTCTAGGTGTTGTGGGACCAGGAACTCTGACATGGGGGACTGTTTCCCTGTGCCATTTCTGTACAGTTGTAGAGTGGTTAATATGAATATTTATGTCAACCAAACTGGAAAAAATTCTCAAAACACTAGCCTGAAAGATGTGTATGAAGGGGGAAAGAGACAGGACTGCCATGTTCCTTGGTGATAGCATTTAGGATCTGGCTATATGTATAGGAGACTTGTTGGTTGAGCCACCTTTTTCTTCTAGCTCCAAGATGGCCAATAGGTTCCGACTCATGTGTCAATACCAGTTGATTGGTAAACCATCTAGAGTGTTGTGTTGAGAAGAGTTCTGGATTTTGTGGGAAAGAGAACTGTGATGGATTAGTATTGTCTGTAATGGTTACAGGAGAGGGAGGTAACAGCCTGCTTGACTATTATTTGACATCCTAAGAAGCAACAACTTCTCAGAGTCACTGTCAAGCCACTTGTGTATGGGGGTCTTGTCCCTAGGATGGAGTATTTTATCGCTAGGGTCTGTATGATAAGGAATCCTATGGTGAATTTTTCTGGAGGTCCCAACTGTCACTTAGCACAGACTGAAATGCAGAGCTTCATTTTCTTAAGGAAAAATGAGCTTATTTTTTGCTCTGAGAACTTTTCACCTTGCTTGGGAGCAGGGTTGGGGGGAGTTTACAAAATGTTTACGTGTAGTAAGTAAAAGTTTGGGATCACTATTATTTTTAAATAAGCATAGGTGTGACTCTATCATCTATCATCATCAATCTATCATCTATATACGTATTTTAAAAATATAATGCAATTAACAGTCAGAGTTCTAAAGAAATTTGTTTTTGATTATCTTTTTTTCTCATTTTTCAGATCTCTGATTGGATGCATTTTCTGATACAGACTATGAAAAGAATGCAGTGAAAATTCTGGCCAACAGTGGAAATATTGGCTTAATCTCCAACTTAGTATAGCATTCCTTCTCTTCTGTAGCACCTCATAATAGAAGAAAAATGTATGGAAGTGCAAGAACAATCACCAATCTGGAAGGTAGCCCTTCCAGATCTCCTCGTTTGCCAAGGTCTCCTCGTTTGGGCCACCGAAGAACAAGTAGTGGGGGAGGTGGAGGAACAGGCAAGACTCTGTCCATGGAGAATATCCAGTCCCTTAATGCAGCCTATGCTACGTCTGGACCCATGTATCTGAGTGATCATGAGGGGGTGGCTTCAACAACTTACCCAAAGGGCACCATGACTCTGGGAAGGGCCACAAATCGAGCTGTATATGGAGGCCGAGTCACAGCTATGGGGAGTAGTCCCAATATTGCCTCTGCTGGACTTTCCCACACAGATGTCCTTTCATACACAGATCAACATGGCGGTCTGACCAGCTCATCCCATCATCACCACCACCAGGTCCCCTCCATGTTGAGGCAGGTAAGGGATAGCACAATGTTAGACCTTCAAGCCCAGCTCAAGGAACTTCAGAGAGAGAATGACCTCCTCCGGAAAGAGCTAGACATCAAGGACAGCAAGTTGGGGTCTTCCATGAACAGTATTAAGACTTTCTGGAGTCCTGAGCTCAAGAAGGAGAGAGTCTTGAGGAAAGAAGAGGCAGCCCGGATGTCTGTCCTCAAGGAGCAGATGAGGGTTTCCCATGAAGAAAATCAGGTAGGTTATGACTCATCTCAGTGTTTTTCAGCCTTGGCTTCTCACGGAGTAGTTGATGGTTTGCAGATGGTACCACGGCCTGTGCAGAAGAAAGTTTGGCATCATCAAGATAGCTATGGCTTAGTATGTGTTTGACTTGGAGACTAGCAGAGGGCATAGGAAATATAAGGTTACAGCTTGTGATCTCCTTGTTTTCCAATAACCTTTTCACATTGCTGCAGAAGAGGGGGGAATCAGTCCTCATTGGCTAACTTTATACTTGGTTATTTTTGTTTTCTTTTTCAGTAGTCACAAGAGCAGCTCAGATGTACTTCCTTCTGAGTAGAAGAGGAAAACGTTGATTTTTGCAAGAGTAGACACTTTTTTTTTTTTTTTTTTGCGGTACGCAGGCCTCTCACTGCTGTGGCCTCTCCCGTTGCGGAGCACAGGCTCTGGACGTGCAGGCTCAGCAGCCATGGCTCACGGGCCCAGCCACTCCGTGGCATGTGGGATCCTCCCGGACCGGGGCACGAACCCGCGTCCCCTGCATCGGCAGGCGGACTCTCAACCACTGCGCCACCAGGGAAGCCCAAGAGTAGACACTTTAACAGCAACATTTAGAGGGCCACATTTGACTGGTGAATTGATTTTTTTTTAATGCACCAGCAACATTTCCTTCTAGAATGAGGGAAGTTGGTTCACTAAATAGCAAACTGAACAATATTAAATGGGATTGGATAGGATGGGTTTGATGTCATGTTAGAGAAACACAATAAATTTTAACCTGGTCTTTCTACCTTTATTCATTCAATATTAATTAAGCACCTACTATGTGCTTACTCTTTTTTGATCCATCTTCCATGGCATAGCAAGATTAGTTTTCCCATTGTATACCTGCAGTTATGCCATTCCCCTGCTTTAAAGCTCTCAATAATTACTCATTGCCTCCAGAATGAAGTGTACCTCTGGCTGAGCCTACAGTACCTTCTATCTCATACCACCTCCTTCCACATCTTCTGTGCTACCTGCACTACCACTTGGTAATTCTTGCACATACTCAAAGTTTCCCACCTCCTTTCCCTTCTGTTCCTTTCCATTCGTGGCCTTCTCAGCATCCCCTCTCCCTGCCTCTTTTTGTTCAGTCCCAGCTAGTCTTCATTTTCAAATCCTACCTATACCGTGAGGCTCATTTATATGCTGCTGTTCATAGGGGCTTTGGAGTAAGACATGCCTGGGTTTATATCCCAGCTTCACCTCTTATTAGCAGTGAGATAAATGCTAAGAGATGGGAAGTAGAGGCTGTTGTGCCATTTGGCTGGAAAAAATTCCCAGATGTCGTTTAACTTTCTGTAGAAGCTGGAGGTAATTTTAACTTGGCTGAACTAGTCATTCTCTGATAGTTGGTCCTGATGCTGTCCTAAGGAAGCTCTCTGCCTTTCTTGGGGTCATCTGCTGGCTTCTATCTGTTTCCCTGGCTGCCACCCCTTTGGAGTCCAAGCGTTTGTAGAAGCATTTCTGATCTGTATGAGAATCTGCTCTTCGTTTTCCTTCTATGTGCGGAAAGCAATCACCTTATCCCTTTGATTATCTGAGAATTGCTCTTCGTTTTCCTTCTATGTGCAGAAAGCAATCACCTTATCCCTTTGATTATCTGACAGAGCCTTTTCTGGTTTTCAGATGTGGAAATATGATTTTTGGTTGGAACAGAAAGCTTTGTTCTTCATTCCTAAGTCAAATCAATGCCCTTCACTATCATTTCTGCTTTCTTCTGACTTTGCTGGTTTATGAAGTCCATTTCCCCAGTTCTGTACTGGTTTTCTTCCTTTTTTAGTTGTTTTGGAAAATGGTTAAAGCAGTTTAGGAATGATGCAAGTAATGACAAAAAGCTTGGAAGCCATTTTTAAAGCTGTCAGCTGCAAAATTACTTGTTTCTTATGGTTTTATCATTAAAAAAATTTTTGAGCACAGATCCCTACTTATACATGTATATTTATTTATAAATTACACAATGTGCTACTGTGCCAATATATTATGTTTCTTCTTTGACATTCACAAAAAATTAATATGGAAAAGAAAAAATAAAATAAATAATTTATTGAGGTACATTTTAACGACACACAAAACCTTTTTGCTTTGACTAAAAACATTTTAAGCCCCTTGTCTATTTTGTAAGACATAGTTCAGTTTAAAGCAGGTAATATCCACAATTCCACTTAACTGTCCCATGTTACCTTAGCCAGAAGGAAGTGAATATTTGAGGGAACCTCTTCCTTGTTCTGGAACCTACTATGATCACAGGCTACCTTGGTTACTGTGGGTGACATATGACTATGCAACATATGACCCAGTGAAAGCCCTAGTCTTAATCTGTATATTAAATATAAGTAAACTATAATTATTTTCTTTTTTAGGTTAAAAATATAAAAGGAGGAAGAGGCATGGAGATTTTGAAAAGTCAATTTACTTGCAATATGAAGTAGTATTACAAAGTAAAGAATATAAAAATTGACAAAAAGCAAGGTATTTAAAAAAACTGAAGTGCCCCCCCCCCAGAAGTATATCAGGATCCCTTTCAGGAGTATATGAATACCTGTTGGTCAGAATAGGGTCGATCCTGCTGCAGTAATCAACAGACCTCAAATCTCAGTGGCTTAACCCATCAGAGATTTATTTCTTATTCACCTGAAGTTATGAAGCAGGTCAAGTGACTCGCCAGGGCAGCTCTCCTCCAGGCAGTGACTCAGGATCCGGGCTTTCCTCATCTTGGCACGTGGCTTCAAGAGTTGCTACAGCAGAGGAAAAGAGTGCCTGTGGTGGCACATTGGCTTCTCAGTTCCTTGGACTGGAAGTGACACAAATGCAAGGGGGTGTGAGGTGTAGTCCTCTCTTCTTTCCAGGAAGGAGAGGAGAGTCAGATATGAAGGAGCACTAAAAATTTGTACCAGTGGAGTTTTTATATTTGTCAGAAAGTGGAGCGAGATGAAATAAAGTTTGGGGAAGAATCCAGAGTTCTGCCGTTGCTGCTGTTTCTATTATTACTGCTACTGCAATCAGTAGACATCAGTTGGGGGCTTACTATGTACTAGGCATTGTGCTTAGAGCTTTGTGTACATCATCTTATTTAGTGTTTGCATCAATCATCTGAGGTAGGTGCTAGATTTTTTCTCATTTTACAGGTTAAAAATAAATGTAGAGAGAATAAGCAGCTTGCCCAAGTTCACACAGCTGGTAAGTGACGGAGCTGGGCTTTAAGGCTTTGGTCTATTTTATGCCAACATGTAAGATCTTAACTTTATGCTTACTACCTCCTTATAGGATCACTGAGCTATGAATAGAATCTTAGTATGATAGGAAGATCACACTTCAGATGTTAGGTGAAAAACATGACTAGTTTTGATAGAATGATTAAGAATGTAATTTAGTTTAATTACGATTTTTGTTCTTAATTAGAAATTTATTTCTTCTTAAACTTTTCTGTATGGAAGAAAAGAATGTAAAAGAGAGAAACAACACTTGATTGTGGTTTCTTAACAACCACAACAACAAATGTACTTCTACCAGGGGGTATTTGGATAATTAGAATTTCACTAACTAAATTCAGGTGATCTAAAATGATTTGAATTGTGCTATGTGAATAGAAATGGGAAGCAGGTCCATTATAGTGTGGAGATGAGGATATTTGGACGCTCTTGTATATGAAATTCATAGTTCTGTGAATTTAATGATCACAGGCACAGACCTTTCACCCTTATGTGCAGTGTTACAGAGGTCTCCCATTCATCAATTCCTTTGCAGTATATTTTGAAGTCCTTGTGGTTCTGTCAGAGGAAGCTGAACCCAACTCCAGATCTAAGGGAGGATGTTGAACACCCGCCCTGTGTTGAAGGAAGTACAGACCTTGGAGCCAATGGGTAGGTGGCTATGACCAAATTTCTTATGTGTGAAGGGTAGATGCCCAGGTTCCTGGATGGATATTCCACCCCAGACCCCCTTCCCATTCACACTTCCTAGGTTCTCTCCAAGGCCCTACTTCTCAGCCACAAAGATCTGCATGTATAGAAATACATTTGGGATACTAAGTTACAGTACTGATGTGTGGAATTTTTGGTTTGTTTATAGAAACCAGAGTGCATGGATGCAGAGTTATGTGTATTCCAGCACTTGAGCTTTTTGCTTCACGATGTATTTTCTTGATGGAGGAAGAGTGGGGTGGAGTCTCGTGCTGTCAGTGTCACACCTGTAGACTGATTTGGGGAGAGATGAGGAGAAAAGATTTAGAATAGATGTTAGACTGCCACTTGAGGTAGTCCTCTTTTTATTTTTAATGGCCTGTGGGGTAAGAGTGGATGTTGGGGGCAAGAGAATGCAACTGTGTATGGGGAAGTTAAGTGACCCGTTTTTCTCTAAAAGATGATATGGTGGTCTTTTCTTTACAACCCCATTCTATTTACCCATACAATGGAGATCAGAGAGAGAAAACATGGTAGAAAATACATTTTCAGAAAGTTCATAAGGACTTATATCTTGCAGTTTTGTGCATATAGGTTATTAACTTTTCATATCCCTGGATTTTTAATGCAATTGTTAACTTTGTATTTTTAAAATTATTATTATTTATTTATTTATATTTGGCTGTGTTGGGTCTGCATTGCTGAGTGCGGGCTTTCTCTAGTTGTCGCGAGCGGGGGCTACTCTTCATTGTGGTGCACAGGCTTCTCATTGCGGTGGCTTCTCATTGCGGAGCACAGGCTCTAGGCGCACGGGCTTCAGTAGTTGTGGTACGTGGGCTCAGTAGTTGTGGCTCGCTGGCTCTAGAGCACAGGCTCGGTAGCTGTGGTGCACGGGCTTCGTTGTTCCGTGGCATGTGGGATCTTCCTGGACCAGGACTCGAACCCGTGTCCCCTGCATTGGCAGGCAGATTCTTAACCACTGCGCCACGAGGGAAGTCCCAAACTTTGTATTTTTATTGGATTATTTTTTCCAAATTAGGTGTACATAAAGCAGTTTTTAGACATTTTCCTAATTCATGCATGGCTAGTCAAGGATCTTCATGAATATAAATAGCGTCATACTCTGGAAGATTGTACTAGATCTAATATTTACCCATCTCGTGTGTGCAGAAGTGGGACAAGGTCACTGGGAAACGTAACCTAAGAAGTGTAAGTAAACCTGTCTGGGGAATGTTATGGCTTTTAAGCAATGGTTATGTGATAATTTCTATTTCTGGCTTAACACAAGAGAAAATAATCTACTCTAAATCAATATTAATAAGGGTTTTTGATGAGTTTTAGAGCTAGTTTCATATATGATTTATTGATTCTCATTTTGAGCCTGTAACTTGAAAAGGTCGAGGTGGATCACATTTCCGTGTTTCCTTTATTATTATTTTTTCTTTTATTTATATAACTGCAGGGCCATTTCAACAGAGGTCATTCAACTCTGTTCTAAAATATTCATTTCACTGTGAGTGTCCAGATATGAAGAGTTGTACCAGTTGGAAGTGGGTGACAGAATTAATTCTATCTCCTGCTGAAAAGGTGGTGAGGCAGCTGCATTGTGAAGTGGTGTCCATTGACAGTTAAATGCAGCTGCAGTAGCCTTGAGTACTGAGTGTTTATGAGATCAAGGGCTTATCCCTGGAGTGTCGGGTCCCATCAGGTTTGTGGGTGGTACTTAAATATATTCACTACTCAGATCTGTCTTATCCCTATATCTTCTTTTGGGCACCATTCCTTCTACTACTCTGAGATCCATGGATCCCTCAAAGCCAGGTTTCCAAAGTGTGTCCAGGGAAATGACACTTTCCAAAGGGGATCTTCTGGTCAAATAAGCTTAAGACACTACATACTAGATACTCCTAGGAATTCAAACACTATATTTTGGGTTGAATTCTGTCCCCCCTAAAAAAAGATATGTTGGGGTCTTAACCCTCAGTACTTCAGAATGTGACTTTATTTGGAAATAAGGTCTTTACAGAGGTAATCAAGGTAAAATGAGGTCCTTAGGGTGGGCCTAATCCAATATGACTGGTGTCCTTATTAAAAGGAGAAATTTGGACACAGGCATAGACATGCACAGAGAGAAGACCAGTGGAAGAGACAGGGTGAAGATGGCCATCTATAAGCCAAAGAGATACACCTGGAACGGATCCTTCCCTTACAGCCCTGAGAAGGAAGAACCCTGCTGACACCTTGATCTTTTTTTTTTGTGGTATGCGGGCCTCTCACTGTTGTGGCCTGTCCCATTGCGGAGCACAGGCTCCGGACATGCAGGCTCAGCGGCCATGGCTCACAGGCCTAGTCGCTCCGCGGCATGTGGGATCCTCCTGGACCAGGGCACGAACCTGTGTCCCCTGCACCGGCAGGCGGACTGTCAACCACTGCGCTACCAGGGAAGCCCTGACACCTTGATCTTGAACTTCTGGCCTCCAGAACTGCGAGACAATAAATTTCTATTGTTTAAACCAACCAGTTTGTGGTACTTTGTTTTGGCAGTCCTAGCAGACTAATATAACATATCAGCATGTGAAATGCTCTAACTCTTGCAGTTAAAAATATTTATTAAACTTGCTTAATCCAGCAATTTCCCAAACTTACTTGACCATGAAACTTTATCTTAAACTGAACATTTATGTATTAGGCAGCTATTGCTGCAGTAATGCTGTCTAACAAGCCATACTAAAACTTGCTAGCTTAAGAAGATAGCATTTACCTCTCCCTTACATGTTTACAGGTTGGCTGCAACTTAGTTGGGCAGGTCTGGGCTCTGAGCACCAGGCTCTAGGCTGAAAGTGGGATTCAGGTACGTTCCACGTGTTTCCACATTCTCTTTGGAACAGCAGCTATTCAGGGCTTTATCTTCTGATGGTGGATCACAGACACCAAGTGATCCAACCAAACCACATAGATGCATTTAACGCCTCTGCTTGCATTTTGTCTACTAACATCCTGTTGACTAAAGCATGTTATGTGGCAAGTCCAAAGTCAGTGGGGTCAGGGAAATCTATTCCCTGCGAAGCAGAAAGGGAGTGAAGTGAATATATACATACATACATACATATATATATATATATATACAAATCCTATCTGTCACAAACTATAAATATTCCTAGAACTAAGGGTATAAAGGCCATACTTTGGGAAAGACTTCTTTAAGAGCAGCTCTGGAATTGTGACATTAAGTTTGAGACTTCTAAAGTGGATGAACCTTTTCAGTGTGGTCAAAGTTTCCTTCAGTGGCTGGGCCTTCTAATATCCTAATGATGCCTGATTAGTGGCTCACCTTCAGGCTCCTCCTCCCCTTCCTGAGGTGACTGACCAATGAAACTCAAGTGGAAATCTGGGAGATTCTAGGCAAACTTTTATTTTCCTGATAAAGGAATAAATGTCACCAGCAGTGCTCCTTCCTCCTTCTTTCTGTCTTTAGTGTCAATACGTTGCCTGTTAGTAACCATGGAAGGAAGGACAAGAAAAGCATAGAGACATATGTCTTACCATCTCTGAGCAGTTGCACCAGCCCCAGCAATGGCCTGCCTCCAGACTTCTAGTCATGTGAGAAAATAAACCCCTAGTTGTTTAAGTCACTGCTGGTTGGGTATCCTATTACTTGCAGCTTAGTACCTTCCTAACTGATAAAACATAGAAAATCATGAACTGATAATTATTATTCTAATTATCACCAGTCATCAAACCGTAAAAATAGGTGCATTTCAGTGAGGTGAAATGAGACCTTAAAGGACCTTACACATGAGAATGAAGAAACCTACTTACTAATGGTATTGGACAATACTCTTTAAGTAGTGACACGAATGCTATTGCTAGCCTGTATAAGCGAAAATGGAAATTTATTAGTTCCTGCAATGAAATTGCAGAAAGGCTCAGGTATGGAGCTTGGGGTTGACTGGATCCAGGGCCTCAGACTGTAGCAGGACTTTGTCTCTCCCCATTTCTTCATTTCTGGTTCTCAATATCTGCCTGTACGTGTGAGCCTCATTTTCTCCTTCATGTGGTAGGTCATAATTGAAGCTGTAAGAGCTCCCTGTGTCTTCATTTATCATTTAGAAAATTTATGGAAGGACTTTGGTCCTGCCTTGGTTATATTCTTTCTCCAGGACTTAATGAGTGTGTGTGGTGGCAGGGGACAGGTATGTGAGAAGGGGTTACCATGGCTGGTGACCTATTAGAACTGCAGGCACTGGGAGAGGAGCAATTCTCTAAAGAAACTGACATGAAGGGCGAAGGGATGCTCTAGGACAAAAGCAGGTGTCCACTGCACTGACTTGAGCTGTCCTTAGTCACTCTCTTTCTCCAAATGTCCTTGTAAGTCATATCAAGAGATTTGAGAAATTAAGAAGTCAATCATATGTCATATCTGTAAGTTTTTTCACTTTAACTCTGATTTAAAGAGCGAGTGCCTGTGTGTGTTTTGCCCAATGTTACATGGGCACATGGATTTAGAACTAGGGAATATGGACTAGTTTGGTACCACAACATAACTTGGAATGCTGAATCTTAGAAGAAAAAGAAAATCATCTTCTTCGTCTTGAAATAGTCTTCCTCAGCTCTTCAGAGAATAGTAGCTTTTGTCCACCTTTCCAGAAAGGTGGAAAAACTTTGGTCCAGACTTTGGCAATGACCTACTTAGACTGAAACCACAATTTTAAATGCCTTTTGTCGGTAGGTGAAAACTTCCTTTGGTTCTGAAGATAGATGAGATGGCACGGATCCAACAGTTGATTTCTTTGTTTGCCAGAATGTAGGAGAATGATTTGAAGTGAGCGATACATCTTTGTCACAGATGTCAGCTGATTTTTGCCTCAGTAATCTCTTGCAGTCAGCCCTAGGATCAGCCATGTGCACTGCATTTGTAGCCTTACAGATTTTTATTCCCAGGTTTTCTTATGAAAGACTTGGCTAATGGGAAGAAAATAAACATTCTTGCATGCCAGACCTTGGGAGAACTAAATGACTTCCATCTTCCATTTTCTCTCTGGATCACTTTATTTTGGCTATGGGATAGCAACAGCACACAATCAACCAAAGAAAACATTTTGGAATATTTCAATGAATAGATTATTTTAGTCTCACTTGTGCTGAAGGCACTTATTGAAACCAAGCTCTGGGAGGGGAAGGCAGAGGGAATTGGTCACCCCCAAAGTATTCACTGCCTAATAAAATTCCCTATAGACAACATCCTCAGAGGAATTTAAGAAGCAAGTCTATATTGACAGGAGAAGAAGTAACAGAGTGATTTTATCGGCCAAAGCAGATGGGGTGGGTTCTGAACCTGGCCTCTTCTGGCCAGAGTGCAATTTCAGTTTCTATAATTAGTTGCAGGTGGAGCTCCTGTGTTGTTATTTTGGAGTCCACTGACATCTGTGTGCAAATTCCCACCATCCCCAGTTGGCACTTGGACTCAATAAGTGGTTTGGCTTTGCAGGAGTAGAGAAAATTGTAAATCTATTTCACACACACATAGATAAAGCTGCTCTAAAGGTCAGGTTCTGAAAGCTGTGGAAAGCATTCTCAAAAGTTTGGGAAGTAGGTTTTAGGCAGAATGTGGGCATGCAGCCAAGAGCTAGAGCAGCCTGACAAACAGAATTCTGGCACGTGCAATTTCTTCTCTATTTTTCTGTGAAGCCAGCATTTGATTGTATCTTGGAAGTGACATGCAACCATTTTGTTTTTTCAGTAGGAATATTCTGGAGAGAAGAAGTAATGACTTAAGCATTACTGTCTTATAAACCCATAGCTGGGCTTGTACTGTCTGACTGCAATATACATTGATCAAATTAACTTAGTGGTTCTCAACTGGGGGCAATTTTGCCCCCCAGGGCACACTTGACCACGTCTGGGGACATTTGGTTGTTGCAACTGGGTGGGGTATGCTGCTGGAATCTAGTGGGTAGGCGCCAGGCATGCTGCTAAACATCCTACAATGCATGTTTAGACTCCTCCCACCCCCGCCATATTATCTGTCCAACAGTGTCAATAGATGCAAGGTTGAGAAACCCTGAGTTAATTGGATGGTTACTATATCTTCATCTTTCTTGATTCTTTGCCTATACTCAATTTATTCACTTTGTGAAGTGATGATCAGAATTTATATATTTATGTAAAAATAATGATTTAAAAGGCAAAATGACTCATCATTGTGTGGGAAAGAATTGTGAAAGATGTCTTTAAAAAAATCTTGACCTGGACTAGTAACCATGACTTTTCAAATACCTTGAATTCTTTTAGATGTAGACATTTGGTAAATAGAGATCAGTCTTATAAGGAGATGGACAACCTATAAAGAAAATGAAACATTTTTTAAACTGACCTTTTATGGTGTTTTTTGTTTCTGTCTCACATTGATCTTGAAAGGGAGGGTGGATAAGCATTTTTTTTTTTTTTTTTGCGGTCTGCGGGCCTCTCACTGCTGTGGCTTCTCCCGTTGCGGAGCACAGGCTCCAGACGCACAGGCTCAGCGGCCATGGCTCACGGGCCCAGCCGCTCCGTGGCATGCGGGATCCTCCCGGACCGGGGCACGAATCCGTGTCCCCTGCATCGGCAGGCGACCTCTCAACCACTGTGCCACCAGGGAAGCCCTGATAAGCATTTTTGAGCTCCTGCTATGTATCAGGAACTTACTAGTTGCTTTCCACGTGCATGAGCTCAACAGCCCTGCAAGACATGTGGCATCCCCATTTTACAGATGAGAAACAAGGCATAAAGAGATTAAGTGGTCTGCCTGAGGTCTCACCATTAAAGAGAGCTGGGATTTGAATCTCAGGTATGCCTAGCTCCAAAATTGTTTTCTTTCCACTGTCTTGAAAGGGAAAACAACAGATTTGCTTAAAAACCAGGGAATTTGATGCTGAAGTGGAAGACCTAATATAGAGTGTGAGTAGTAGTGTGCTCCCTGACAGTATCTTAAGGATGTTGTCAAGGAGGTATACAGAAAGGATGGAAAGCAAGAATGAGGAAGGGAGTGTGTTGCTGGGAGCAACAGAGGATAGAGAGCAAGCAGGAAGGAGCAAATACGTTCTTGTCAAGTGAATGAACAGGGGAGAATGCCAAAGGAACACTCCTATCTTGGAAAGCCATCCAGAAGGCTGAGAGGAAGCAACTCCAGGACTGGCTGGAAAATTAAAACCACAGGTGGCAGAGAGAGATTATCTCTTAGGATGCTCATTAAAGGCCCAGCAGATCCTTTAAGGTGGTTATGATTTTGACAAATTTGCTGGGTCCGCAAGAGCAGAGCTTCAGGGATGGGGAAGCTCTTTTTTATGGATTATTGGACCCCAATGAGGATGGTCTCATTAACCCAGTTAGAATTTTCCTGACCTTGTCTCCATCTTCAAGAACTTCAGGGTATATAGATGGCCTCCTGACCCAGGAGTCCCTCAACTGGCATCTCTCAGCTTCCTCTTCAAGTAATTTCTGACCTCACTGGGATGCTCACACCTATTCAGGAATTATCTTTTGTATTGTTGCAAATCTTGTCTCTGAAAGTCAGATCTTCCCCTCTTGGGTCCCAGCATTCCTGATTTCTGCCTTTCTTAGCAACTTTGCCCTATGAAACCTCTTCTTTGTCTTCTTTGAGAATCCAGCTCATTTATTTACTGATTCATTCCGTCACTTCTTGGTTAAGGGAGAATGTAGTTCCAAGTAGCAGAAACACATTCAAGCATGCTGAAGGAAAAAAATGGGGAATTTACTAGGAACACATGAGTTCCTCCCAGACTCTAAGGGTAAGTAGGATAGCCAGGTGTCTTGGGGGGCTGGAATTGAGTTAGTTGGAAAATGATCAGGAATAGGGACAAAGTCTCTCACTCTCTCATTTCTCTCTCAGTATCTGGTTTTATATGTCGCTTGTGAAAAAGTGGCCACTAAAGGAAAGCGTACATGTCTTCTCCATTCAAGTGCTCAATAGATACTGCATAGTTTCTCTATTTCAATTTTGAATTCAGAGAAACAATAATCGGATTGGCCCAACTTGAATCAGAGTCTGCTCTAGATCCAGTCAGCTGTGGCCAAAGGAGTCATGAGCTCTGTGGCCCCCTTCCCATGCCCCACCCCCAGAAGAACTATGGAGAGTCTCTTTGAGAAAGGGCATGTTGGGTAGATTCTCTATCAAGGGAGCCTGTGGGTAAGGTGGTAAGGAGGAATGGGCAGCTATTTCTGGGAAATATGTTTGTGCAACATATAATTGGGAGATTGCCTTCTTTCAGTTATTAGGAGGACCAAGACCAATCAAAGAAAGTTAACTACTGTTACCTCTGTCTATAACTAGCTATTTCAGTAAGCCCTCTGGAATCTCTTGACCATCACACCCATCTTGTCGATCCCTGGCTGTGATTTTGCCCACTGCAGAAATTCCGGAAGTAGTATTGACTGATACCAGGTTCATGCTATCTTATCTTAGTGGAACCCATATGGCTCCTTTACATAATGTCAGATTGCATCCTGTATGGAACTTTAAAAAATTCTCCACTGTTTGTAAACTTCCTTAGTCTCATTGACACTTGGGTCTCCAAACTGGTTGAAATTTTGGTGATAGTATCTGTAGACTTTTAGAACTAGGCATGTTATAATCTGACATCTTCTATTCTAAGGTGTAACAGTTAGCTTGAGTTCTAAAAAATATTGGCTCCTGAGCACATATTATCTAAAAAGGTTGAAAAAAATTAAGATTCACTGATTTGTCCCTTGGAGGAGCTTTCTGAAATACCCATGTAAAATAATATAAAAGTTCCCAATGAATCCTGAAACCAGTAGAAATAAGTAAATATATGCGATGGAAAGTTGGATAATGCACATGATGGCCAAATTTAGAAACTGCTCAAATTTAGAAATGCAGCAAATAATAAATAAAATTTGCCTTCTGAAAATTTTAAAACTTCTGTCTGTGATTTTAGACTTTGGGGACAAGGTACTTGCTGCGAAGCTTTCATTAAACTTCGTAGTTTTCCCTAGGACAATGTGCAAAATCTGAATCGTGCACAACATTTCTCCTCCCTACCCCTGCTCTGAACCCCAAGGGCATTTAGGTAAAACTCTGTCTAGATATTGCCATTTAATATTAAGTACATGTATTAGGAGTAAGAATTTCCTAGTAGTTAATGAAATGAATGAGCTCTTGGTGGTATGAGACATGTCTTTGGCTCACTGCTATTCAGTTTGTGCTGAGCAGTGGGGACACGTACCAGGATTTTGGTGATGGTTAGAGAGTGTATTTGGTAAGGTGGAAGCTTGTAGATAGACTGTACCACATTCACTAAATGTATTCAGGTACAATATACTAGAGGTGGTAGATTTTCTTCTACCCTCAGGAATGTTGCCTTGAAAGAGTCTGCATAGTGTTGGGTGTCATAGTAAAGTATACGTTTAAATATTTCATTGAGGACTTTTAGGTCATTATGTTTGCCTTGGGGTGCCAAAATTCCCAGTTCACCTGAGAGAATTCTATTTCATTTCTTTGTAATTGCAAATAAATCTAAAACTGCAAATTAAATTATGCCATAGGCATTTGTGATAGAGCAAGAAACAAAAGATTTTGGTGAGTTAGAAAGTAAAGGTTAATTGGGTAACTACTGTGTTCCCAGTTACATGCTCAGGGCTGAAGAAGACTCTAAAGTAGTGTGAGACACACTTTTGGTCCCTTTACCATCTCATGAAAATTATTTGAGAGGCATTTTTTTTTTCTATGTAGAATGTGAATAAGGAACATAGCAGTGATATACCTTGTTTTGGACTCTACCTCGGAGTTTGAACATGAAGTTTTAGCTAGGGAAGGAAATTTCTTGCTCATGTTTTTTAACCTTTCTCAGAAGAGTCCTGGATGTGAGCATTTTCTCTGTTCTCTAGAAGCCAAGGCAGAGTCCAGGAGAATGGGCATAGCAGCCTCCCAACGCTCAGCCAATGTGGGGCCTCTGGGAGGGGTTGGGGAGGGGGAGTTGTGGGGAAGGTCTGGGCTCCTGCCTTTCTCAGGCAGGAGGGTGAGGTCTATGAATCACTTTCCCATTTAGCACACCCACCCGACTGCAGTATGTTCCCTTGATAAGAATAAAAATTATCAGTGTAGCTCATAAAGCACTTCCTACGTGTATTCTAAGTGGAATAATGATATTTCAAACTCTGTGCCAAAGGGTTCACCTATGGAGTCTCATTTAATCCCCATGAGGACCCTGTGAAGTAGGTCCTATTAGTATTATCCCCATTTTATATGCAAGCAAGGCAAGGCTCAGAGGGGAGGTTACTTGTCCAAGGTTACAGTTAGCAAATGGCAGAGCTGAGGTTGAGCCCAGACAGACTAACTCCAAAGTAGGTTGCCAAAATCAGGGTCGGCTGAACTATCTAGTGGCCAGCCCTGTGTACACAAGGTAATCTTAGGGCCGGCATGGAGTCTGAATTCAACAACTTGGAAGCGCATGTTGAAAAAGTCATTGCCTTTCCAAATCCCATCCAGTATTTCTGATTAGCTTCTATGAGAAAGTCTCAACTTGGTGCCAGTCTTGAATGCCTTCTTAACACCTATTAGGTGTTTCCTAACCTTGTTGTAGGATGTGTAGCGGCATTCATACATGATGCTTATATTGTAATTCTGGCAGCCACACTTTTACCCTCTGCATCTGATATGTTGCCCATTCAGAGTTTCTGTGAGCTGACTGGTAATGTGGCATTAGTGGGGCCTGCCTTCTTGGCTCTTGTTGGGTTGTCTTTGACAGCTGGTGGTTGAGAGCACCAGCTCTGGAGATTAAGTTCCTGGGTTCCATTTCCAGCTGTGGGACTTTGGGCAATTTAGTTTATCTGGCTGAACCTGTTTCCTCACCTGTAATGTAGGTATAATAATAGTACCTGCTTTAGGTGTAAATTTACTGCTATAAGGGTAAATTTAATAGGATTTAAGTTTAATTGGATTAAATGAGGGGGTTAATGTAAAAATATTTAGCACCATGCTAGCACGAGTAAACATTCAGTTAATAGATTATGATGATAACCATGAGGGAAACCAATCTGGGGACAAAGGCAACACATAAGGGAGTTAGAGAGCTGAGGGAATGGCAGAGAAATGGAACCAGAGCCATACCTGAAGACTGTCCCACCTCTGGATTTCCTGCAATTTGTATAAGCCAATTTGAGTTGAGGTTTACTAATAGCCCAGAGCATCTTAATTGGTAGACAGGGCCCTCTGTTTAGAAGCTTTGTGGTTACAAAAATGAGTAGGTCCTAGCTCCTGCCAGGAGAATGTAGTCTAGCAGGGAAAATGCTGTACTCATAAAAACCTATAAAAAAAAGACCCACTAAAAAAAGGGAAGAAAGTTGTACCTGCCACTAAAGTATACAACTAAAATGCTTTAGAAACCCAGAGAAGGAAGGGATGAGGGAAGACTTCATATAGGGAAAGTGGCATTGGAGTCAGTCCTTGAGAATGGACTAATATTTAAAATGGTGGAAGGTGGGAGCAGGGGTGGGTGGTGGGGAGTCCAGACTTTCAATGGAGAGAATGGACAAGAGAAACTAGATGATTAGAGATTTATTTCATAAAGCATTGGGATGAAGGTAGGGCAAAAGTACTTGTCCAATTATGGCACTTATGTTTAAAGAGGAGAAAGAGAAATTGGACCTTGGAGATCACCTTAAAACTTTTTTCTGATTCAAGAGAAGTAAGTATGGTACTTAATATTACATGGAGGCACTGTATTTTGCTTCCATGATTTTTCCTGTATGTTCCTGGCTCTGTGAACTCCTCTGCCATGGTACAGCAGAAGGATGAGTTTAAGACCTCCTCTGTCAATATGCTGATGGTCAAAAGGGAAGGGTGCTTACAGACCCAGCAGAAGCTCTGCGTCTTTTGAGTTGAGAACAGCCCAGTTTTCCTTGGCTCAGTTCTTTGACATGCCTTTTCTGTTATTAATATGTGTGTGTGTGAGAGAGACAGACAGAGGCACAGAGACAAAGAGACAGAGAGAGAGATAGAGAGAGAGACAGAGAGAGAGGAAAGGAGTGAGGGAGGGAGAGAGATGGCGGGGGAAATGCCATCTCTAAAATGTCATCACTGGATGCGTAGGTATTGTTATATGCCAAGGAGATGCCATATTACAGTCTTGGGAATGTTTTTTCCTTATTGTCCTGTTATTCTTTCTCCTTTATAGATTCAGTGGAATTAGAATACCCTGCTCTTGAAAGCAGTTCAGATGAGTTTCTTAGGGATGGGTAGGAGAGTTTTCTTGCCTGAGATATTGACCCCCTTAGCTGAATCTAAGGCAGCTCATGTTGTTTTACAGATGGCTCCTCTGGAGAATTTTGGGCCATAGTCAGACTTTTCTATTGCTAAAAAAAGGGAGACTCATATTACATTTTTCTGGTAGGCTGCATTGAAATATTTTCTGCAGCATAAGGCGGAAACTATAAATTTTTGTATCACTATAGGGAGCAATAGACAAAAAAGATGAGGATGATTTCCCAATAAATGCTGTTGTCTAAACTCTCAGGAAGGGCAAACTCTCAAGTTGTCCAAAGAAGATCACATGGCTTCCAGGTCTATATAGCTCCACACATTAATCCAACCAAGCTAGACTCCTGAGGACTCAGAGGAGGTGTTTGATTGATTGATTTTTTAAAAACTTTGGCCTGTTTTATTAATCTCTGTCTACTGAATCCATCTGCTACATAATCTATGTCCAGCTAAAACTCTTATGATGACACTTTAATAGTTTGTACCAAAGGAATGGTCTCTCATATCAAGTTCTCTAACCCTAATCTCTCCACTGGTCTTTAGATGTGTCTACCTACTTTCCACTGGAGAAATCACTGCTGTCCCCCAAGGGGATCAAACAAAATGATGACTGAATGGCTGAAATGGATCAAGTCAACAAATATGGAATTTCCACCATTTTCTGGACTAGGTGCTGAGGGTATAGTAATAGTAAAAAATTCTTGCCTCTATGGAGGTTCCATTCTAGTGGAGGAAACAAAAGGAGTCAAAGGTTTGGGGCTTGATCCACTTGGGAAGACTGAGGGCAAAACAGGATCAGGATGCTGTGAGATCATGTTTTTTGATCGTGTTTTGTTGCAAAGTCTCACTCATCCAGGTGGTGATGCTGAATAGGGATGTGGGTTTAGTGGAACTGGCTTTTTTTTTTTTTTTTTAACATCATGGCGGTGGTGAGAATGGATGTTAAACTGCAGTGGGTTGCAAGTGGTAATATAGATTTTTATACTTTTCCTGCAAGGAGCTTGGCTTTGAAGAGATAACTGGAGGGGATGCAGAGTCTGGGGAGTCTTCCCCCACCAATGTGTGACACACTTGGCCATATTTTTAACTTTTAGGGAATGGGCCACTAGAAAGAGGGGTTATTGGTTGAACGAGGCCTGAAAGAGGAGGGAGAACATGAGATGTCTTGGGCCGGTGGTGTTTCTCTTCCTCAAACCCAGGGAGAAGGTGGTCAGGAAAGGTCCAGATAAAGAGATATTAGTAGGTGTGGAGTAAAAGCAGTAACTTTTATCCTAAGGAGATTGCTTTGTTTAACAAAAAGAGAAAGCTCCAGACTACGGAGCTTTAGACTTAACTTAGACTTGACTTTGATGCCAGACAGGATGTGATGTTGGCCCGGTCGCCTCCTCTCCTTGGACCTTCATTTCCCCTGAGGCAGGGGTCCGCAACCCCTGGGCCGCAGACGGTACGGGTCCGAGGCCTGTTAGGGCCGCACAGCAGGAGGTGAGAGTCGGGCGAGGGAGCCAAGCTTCACCTGCCGCCCCCCCATCGCTCGCATTACCGCCTGAACCTTCTGCACCCCCCCTCCGCCCTCGCCCCCGCCCGTGGAAAAATTGTCTTCCACGAAACTGGTCCCTGGTGCCAAAAAGGTTGGGGACCGCTGCCCTGAGGTATCACTGCACTGAGACAAAAATGTTTGGTTGAAACATGCCATATCTCTAAGGCTACTCAAAAATTTTCAGGGAAATTAAGAGTTCCCTGGTGGCCAAAGAAAAAAAAGTGCTGTTTTACGACTCATAAGTGAGATTGATGAGGGGATGGGGCTAGGATGAGGCAGGTGTGATTGAAGCAGACAAAGGTGGATGTTCTGGCGGTCCAGCTTGATGTGCTGGTGGTTTTATGCAGGTGCTGCCGATGGGGCGATTTGCTTGCTGTGGGACGACCCAGCAAGCCCATTACTCTGCTTGGTGGAGACAGGAGCCACCAGCACTTCCCAGGAGAAATTTTACAAGTAAAGGCTAATTTTACTTGTGCTGTTGATGGCATTTCTCGGCTATACTAATTACTATCCTGATAGAAACGCTGCAGAAATATACCCCATGCTCCCAAGAGTGCACAGTGGTTCTTAAATAATCCAAGAAGAGGTTTTACCTGTGGATTACAAAGCTACAGTGCTTCCCTAGTCATGGCTTTCTTAGTGGAAGATGCTCTGGTTTAAATAAAATTTTGTTTGCCTTTTTGTTTTAAGACTATGCAATCTATTCCCTATTCAATATCAATTGCAGATAAAAGTATTTTAGGACAGAAATGGTAGTTGTGGACTTAATGTTGTGTCTCAGTTTTTTAAAGGTATTTTTTAAATTTAGGAACTATGTTTTGCTTTTTCACTTGCTTTTTAAATAAATATCTGGCTGTCCATCCATCCATCTGCTTATTAAAATGATATCCCTGAATATGGCAGTTGTTTAGTAAATAGCTGTTGAATAAAATACAGTTATATACACACACACACAGAGCTAAGGCCTCTTGGGTTTCATGAGGCTAGGAGGGCTGGATATAATTCTCACTCTGCCACAAGTTGGCTGTGTGACCTTGGAAATTAGTTGTCAACGTCAATAAACTGGGAGACTTTATGAAGAACCTGGATTTCTGAATTTTCTCGGACACGGAGCAGATCCAGTATCTCTGAACCCAGGGAGCTGCCTCACTTGGATTGTTGCTTGTCTTAGGTGGGATGTGTCTCTCCACGTTGCTCTAGTCTACCCCTTGGTTGACAGGTGTACATTCTTAGTTTGAATATGAAATGAAGAACGTTTTCACATTCAGGATGTTAGTCAAATATGAGCATCTTTTGGCCTCAGCGTCTTAGATGAAAACCCTGACTCTAGCAGTGGGAGTGGGTGGTGGCATCATCTTAATCATTTTCTTGGGTTCAAGGAGTTTGAGAGCTACCTGCACAGGATTGGAAATGGGAAAAGATCTGCTTTTGGATATTTGGGGAAAGAGAAATAGGTAAGGTATATCAGGCATTGATTAATTCTTGAAAGTCAAAGACAATGCCACTATTGGGCACATACCCTGAGAAAACCATAATTCAAAAAGAGTCATGTATCACAATGTTCATTGCAGCACTATTCACAATAGCCAGGACATGGAAGCAACCTAAATGTCCATCAACAGATGAGTGGATAAAGAAGATGTGGCACATATATACAATGGAATATTACTCAGCTGTAAAAAGAAACGAAATTGAGTTATTTGTAGTGAGGTGGATGGACCTAGAGTCTGTCATACAGAGCAAAGTAAGTCAGAAAGAGAAGAACAAATACCATATGCTAACACATATATATGGAATCTAAAAAAGAATGGTACTGATGAAACTAGTGCCAGAGGAGGAATAAATATGCAGACATAGAGAATGGACTTGAGGACATGGGGTGGGGGGAGGGGGAAGCTGGGGCGAAGTGAGAGAAGCATCGACATCTATATGCTACCAAATGTAAAACAGCTAGCTAGTGGAAGCAGCTGCATAGCACAGGGAGATCAGCTCGGTGCTTTGCGATGACCTAGAGGCATGGGATAGTGAGGGTGGGAGGGAGGCTCAAGCGGGAGGGGATATGGGGATATGGGGATATATGTAGGCATATGGCTGATTCACTTCTTTGTACAACAGAAACTAACACAGCATTGTGAAGCAGTTATACTTCAATAAAGATATATAAAAAAAAAAGAGTGATGGTGGCACCCCAGTGTTCATTGCAGCACTATTTACAATAGCCAGGGCATGGAAGCAACCTAATGTCCATCAACAGAGGAATGGATAAAGAAGATGTGGCACATATATACAATGGAATATTACTCAGCCATAAAAAGTAATGAAGTTGGGTCATTTGTAGAGACAGGGAGAGACCTAGAGACTGTCATACGGAGTGAAGTAAGTCAGAAAGAGAAAAACAAATATTGTATATTAACGCATATATGTGGAATCTGAAAAAATTGGTATAGATGATCTTATTTACAAAGCAGAGATAGAGACACAGACGTAGAGAACAAACAAATGTATGGATACCAAGGGGGAAAGGGGTGGGGGTGGGATGAATTGGGAGATTGGGATTGACATATATACACTATCGATACTATGTATAAAATAGATAACTAATGAGAACTTATTATATAGCACAAGGAACTATACTCAGTGCTCTGTGGTGACCTAAGTGGGAAAGAAATCCAAAAAAGAGGGGATATATGTATACATATAGCTGATTCACTTTGCTGTACAGTAAACTAACACAATATTGTAAAGCAATTATACTCCAATTAAAAAAAAAAAGAGTGATGGTAGAAGTCTGGTGTCTGGCCTGGAGTAAAATGGATCATGTTTCCCCAATGAATGGAGTAAAAGGGAAGAGAGAACTATTAAAAATTCACAGTAGATTAAGGTATTGCCCCCTTATGCTAAGAAGGCAGATGCTGAGGCTCTTTTAAGGAATTTGCTTTGCAGGAGAGGAGCTGCCTTCGTTTGCTTTTCTGATGACTTGCATTTCTACAGCTGCTCATGGTTCTTGAACTTCCTGGAAAAAGTACAGGCAGATAGAATTCTGATGAAATCAGCATCCCAGTGCTACATTTCCTAAGGACACTGTTAATTTCAATAGTATTTAGCTTAATTCCAGCAGCTGGCTTGGATTTTATATTGGGATATATATGCCAAGGCTTGTGGTGTGTATGCATGTGTGTGTGTGTGTGTGTGTGTGTGTGTGTGTGTGTGTGTATGTAGATCCAGTGCTATAATTAGAGTAGGCTAACCATTACAACAGATTGATGTATTTGGTTTGGGGAGATATGACTTTAATTTCCCCAAGTGTTTCATTTTCTTTGTATTTTTCAAGTGTTAATTATCATTCAGATGACTAATAGGAAGTTCAATACATCAGAGGACACTTTATAATGAACATTATTCTTTGAAAAAACATAACTTATTATATACATTTTCCATCAGGAAGTAATACGATTTTTAAAAAAATTTATTTATTTATTATTTATTTTTGGTTGCACTGGGTCTTTGTTGCTGTGCGCGGACTTTCTCTAGTTGCGGTGAGCGGGGGCTACTCTTCGTTGCGGTGCGTGGTCTTCTCATTGTGGTGGCTTCTCTTGTTGTGGAGCACGGGCTCTAGGTGCGTGGGCTTCAGTAGTTGTGACACGCGGGATCAGTAGTTGTGGCTTGTGGGCTCTAGAGCGCAGGCTCAGTAGTTGTGGCGCACGGGCTTAGTTGCTCTGTGGCATGTGGGATCTTCCCGGACCAGGGCTTGAACCCGTGTCCCCTGCATTGGCAGGCGGGTTCTTAACCACTGCGCCACCAGGGAAGCCCAGGAAGTAATATGATTTTGTTAGGAGTTTGGGTAGGGTTTTGGTGTCTGAATGCTACTGCTCTTTCTGCCTGTCTCCAGAGTCTGATCAAGGAGTCTGATCACCTAAAGACTAGCAGTCAAAAGGGAAACAGAGTATGGCTTTATTAATCGCTGAGGATAGGCTCAATATCTCCATGCAGGGATTTTTTGATTAGGTGAGTGAGCTTGCTGTTCCCTCCCCACCAGACCCAAGATGGCCACACCTGCTTCAGGCTGACCCCAGGTAGCCACCACGCTCAGCGGGACATCAAGGTTAGAAAGAAGAGGAGGCTCTGGTGTGCTTACCACATGAATACCCAGAAGTGAAAAGGTAAAGGAGGGTGGACAGGGCCCTGTCCTACACGGCAGGGAAAGGCACCACCTGCCTTCCTGGTCCCGTGGCTGGAGAGCTGTGTGAATGGCAGATGCCTGAGAAAACAATGTTTCCAGGAGTGATCAGGAATGGGAGAGCAGGAAGCATATGGGAGGCTTGGGGCCAGCTTGCCCTACTGGGGCTGCACAAGTGGAGAGAGGATGTGAGGCAGGGCTGTGTTCTTTTTGCTCTCCAGTGACTCTGTCCACTAGCACAACACGTTCCAGTTGATGTCCTGGTCACTGGCCAACCATATTAGGCACTTCTTTTGGGGGGTTGGGACAGTGAAGACTGTCAGAGATATGCAAATCAAGGGTGGTGGATGTGACCTCTTGATGTCCAACTCCCCTCATAAGAAATTGGGAAATAAGATTTGTCACAAATTTCCACACATAATGATAAACCCTGCTAATGTGTCTATCACTATTTTTCTAGGCACTGCCATATTCCTGATTTTATAATTTGCCCTTTATCAATAACTCAATAGATATTGGAATAAAATAATAGTAATAGCTAACATTTATTGAGAGCTACTACATACCAGGCATATATATTGACTCATTTGTTCTCCAAAATAACACTGTGAAGTAGTTGTCACTTCTGTTCCCATTTTACAGATGGGAAATGGAGGTGCACAGCTAGCAAATGGTGGAACAAGGACACTGATGTAGGTGGTCATGTTCTAAAGTGCATGTATGATTCTGTCTCTCAATGAAGTGGGTAAGAGATACTGAAGAAAACGCTGACCCAGGAATTGGGAGACCAGAGTGTAGCCTAGAGCCTGTCTTGGCTTTGTCATGAACCCATTGTGTGATTGATAGCATGCTAATGAATTATTTGCTCTGAACCTCAGTTTCCTTTCCTCCTGTAAAGTGAGGATCTGATTTCTGTTCAAGGGTTTTGGGTCCATAACTCACTGTATTAGCTTTCTGAGGACGCCATAATAAATTACCACTAACTTGGTGGTTTAAAACAGCAGACATTTATTCTCTCACAGTTGTGGAAGCCAGAGATCTGAAATCAAGGTGGCTGCAGAGTTGGTTCATTCTGGAGGCTCTGAGGGAGAATACATTCCATTCCTTTCTCAGAGTTTCTGGTGGACTGCCAGCAACCCTTGGCATTCCTTGACTTGTAGAGACATCAATCCAATCTCTGCCTCTGTCTTCATGTCACCTTCTCTGTGTGTCTCTGTGTCCCAAATCTCCCTCTGCCTTTCTCTTATGAGGATACTTGTCATTGGACTTAGGTCTCCCCTAAATCGAGGATGATCTTATCTTGAAATCTTTAATTAATTATATCTGCAAAGACTCTTTTTTCCAAATAAGGTCACATTCACAGGTTAAAGGGGTTAGGACTTAGACATATCTTATTTGAGGGCACTGCTCAACCAGCTACACTCACCCTCCAGCCTTTTTTTTTTTGTGCTGCAACATGACAATGACCACAGGTATTGGAAAAGAAAGGATTAAAGCTAGGTAGTGGCTAAAGCTTCCTGGGCAGTTTGGTGCAGTGGGCAAGAACATAGAATCTAGAGTCCAGAGCCCTGGTTTCAATCATTGGCTCTGCTACCATCAGCCCTGTGACCTGGAAAAAGTCATTGAATGCCTCTGGGCCTCAGTTTTCTACTCTGTAAAATGGAGCTAATAATAGTAACATTGCAGGATTATTAAATGAATGACTATATGTAAAGTGCTTAGAACAATGCTATGTTCCTTAGAACAATAAAATTCCTAATAGTGTCAGCTGCTATTATTGCTGTTATTGCTGTTGTTACTTCCACTTAGAAGTTAAGTGCATGCCTATGATTTTGATAGAGAAATGAATTTTGCGAGGGATGCATTTGAAATATGGCAAGGAACAGCCCACAAGTATGCTATTTTTCCACCACATTTTAAATTAGGATGTCCAAATGTGTCTGAAATGTGAGGCTGATACTTTCCAGTGGGCTGAAACAATTTTTGGCTTAATCTTTTTAGACATCAAGTAAGCTGAAAACAGGGTGAGGCTGTGCTCACGTTGGAAGAGGCGGGCAAGCAGATGGAAGGTGGCTGAGGGAGCATTTTGATGTGCTCATGGAGGAGGCATTAATATTTCAACATCTTGCGTGTTATTTACAGATAACTTTTATGAGAGATTTTCGGAGATGCTCAGTTTTTTCCCTTTCCTCTGAGTGGCACACAGTTGTTACAAATCAATCTGTTAATAAGAAGCTTAAGAATTTAGCTGTTTGGGGACTGATGGCAGTTCAAGTTTTGTAACTAACGTGTTTCATTTTCAGGATGCTGATTTTTTTCTGTGATAATTCATCACCTTTCAAAATTCCCCCAATAGCCTAAATTCAGCAGGAGTGATTACTGGCCTAGGTCTTGCATTAGAAATAGACCAGCTAATTTATCTGTATTAATATTATATTTCTACTCTATCTCAGGCAAAGAGGAGATAGAGGTGAATAGGAGAGTCCATAAACTCTTTGAAGGTGGCTTCATAGTGGAGGACAGGCCTTTAAATAAACCATCACAACATGGTATATGATTATTGCTCTAACTGAGATGCTTGAAATGATTAAGTACAGGCCTCTGGAATTAGATATACCAGCATTTAAAACTTGCCTCTAAAAACAAAACCAGCTACTTCGTCTCTGAGTTTCCATTTTCACATCTGTAAACTGGAGTTATTTTACTATTTTCCCCATAGTGAGGTTTAAATGAGATAATATAAACAGAGCATTTATTTAGCATGATGCCTGGCATACAATAAGTGTTCAGTAAATGTTAGTCATTATTACTATAGAAATAAAGTTCCATGAGAAGAGCTGTTAAATTTTGTTAATTTATTCATATGGCTTGATGTTTATGTATCACGTTGTGTGGTATATTTAATAAGCGTATGCTTTATTACCTGTCTTTAAATCTTTCACCAAAGTTCATTTAATAAATTTATATTCTATATCACATGGACCTAAATTAAAATCAGTTTTAAATTTAATCAGCTCTACATATATCATGAAATTTGACATTTTGGATACAGCTTTTCATAATTTTTTAAAAAGCCATCACTCTATAGTTACCTGCATGGATACACTGAAAAGTATATTCGTTACACCATATAAGGAACAGAGCCTCACTCAGGACAACTCCGGTAATGAGGCCTTGTTTTAAGAAAATGAGAATCGGTTAATCATATTGGTTAACAGCACAGACCTTTGGGGTCCTAGGTATGCCCATTACAGCTTTATGATTTGGAGTACATAACTTCTTGGAGATTTCTTCTTTAACTGTAAAAATGGAGATAGTGTTTCTTGCAACACTTGCTAGCGAAGACTATGTGAGATAACATGGAAAGCCCTTAACGCAGAGCACGGGTAAGCGTTTAATAAAAGCATTCAAATGGTATTAAGATGGCTGAAATCTTCCAGAAATCTGATAATAAGAAACGAGGTATAGCTGGGGCGCGGTGACACTGGGGGCTGGGGAGTAGGAGCTTTCAATCTTTACTCAAGAGTTCTGTTATTAACATAGCCACAATTACTCCTCTCCCTATCCACTTTTCTCCCTATATCCAACTGGTTTATTCTTTTCATATTCCCGGTTAAATTCCTCAGAGAATCTGACTGGCTCATCTAATCATATCCTCCCTTTTGCGAGCAGACTTCTTGTACAAGGCGCTGTCATAGGTTGCTGGACTGGAAACCAAGACATGCTCTGGGTCACGTGCCAACCTCTGGACCAATGAGGTTAAGGGGGTGGGGCCTCGCTTCAGAGCCCGGCCGCTTGCAGCTCTTGCTCTCTTCAGAAGCGTAGTCCAGGAACCGAGAGGAGAGTGTGTGAACCCACTAGTAAGCGTTTTGGTAACGGACTTGGTGAAAACATGGATGGAAAAGTTCCTGAATCTGGAGGTGTGAGTTGGGCCCTGCCGGGCTCGCCTGCTTTGTCTCCTACCTCTTCCCCGCCTTCCCTCAGCACCTGCCAAACCGTCCTTTCTTCTTTGTGCTTTGGGGTCTTTGCACGCACTGCCTCTGCCTGTATTGCGTCCCCCCACTCGCCCCAGGCCTCCTGGTGGAATAGTTGGCTTCCAGTCCTTTCAGTTTCAGCCAAATGTCACCTCCTCAGAGACTTCCCTCCTGACGCTGACTGAGGGAGCCTGCCAGCCCCTACCTCACCACCTCATTTGGTTCCTTCCGTGCACTTATCACAATTTCTGTATTTGCTTATTCCTCTATGTTCTGTCTAGTAATAGGTAAATATCTACTTCTCATGTAGTTGTAGAATCTCCACATTAGAGCAGAGACTGTGCAGTACATTTGTTTTGAACGAATGAGCATGAGCTAAGGTGTCTACTGTGCAAATTGAGTAACTGTCGCTCCCCTGGCATTGTGACCCTTATAAAGCATGTGTGTGTGTGTGTGTGTTTGGGAAATGGGTGAGTTCCCAGGGAACCTCTGTAGTCCCTCATTGTGCCTATTTCCCTTTCTTAACCCAGATTGCTTGGGTTCAGATTCTGTTTCGTCCATTAAAGACCTTCAACTGTGAGTCCTTGGGCAAGCAACTTAGCCTCTCTGTGCTTCAGTTTCTCATCCATAAAATAGGGATAATAGTCACACTTGCCTCATAGGATTGTGTGAGGATTAAATTAGTGAAACCCTATAAAATGCTGAGAGCAGAGCCTAACATAGAGTAAGGTAGCTCAACACGTTAGCATTTATTATTATGAAGCTCGGGAGCAACAGGGGTTATGGTGGTGAGCCAGGGACTGCCCTCTGACTGAGGGGATCCATGCCTACCAAGGCTAGTGAGTGGGGTCATGCAGATGTTATTTCTTTACCTGCACAAAATTACATCATTATAAAATATGTGACACTTTGAAGGATGTTCAGGGTATGATGAACAGTATAAATGCAGGAACCTCATTTGATTTTGCACTGGGGCCTGCTCAGGAAGTCTTCCCTGTGAGCTACAGTGTGAAGACAGAGAATAGGTCTTATAAGGCCAAGGGTGAGGGGGTAGCTGGTGGTTGAGGAGTAGTGTATGCAAAGGTTACAAGGGGAAGGGCAGCATGATGGGAGTGCAGGGAGTTTGGGAGATGATTAGTGATGAGTGGCATCTGTGAGATGTTGGTACCATTCTTATTTTATAGAGACGAAAACTGAGGCTCAAGGGGCATCTACGCACAGTCATATTCCAGGGTGGTGCCTGGGCCCTGTCACAGGGATTGTGCTTCAATTGGGATACAGCCTGGGCATTGAGATTTTAAATACTTGCTCATATGGAGCCAGGGAAGGAACTACGGCTCTCAGCTTGTTAGAAATGCAGACTCTTAATCACATACCCAGACCTAATGAATCAGAGCCTGTATTTTAACAAGATCCCTAGGTGATGTATAGCACAATGAAGTGTGAGAAGCTCTGGTTTGTGCATAGACTCAACCACTTTTGGACAAAAGAATAGATATCTGAGGCCTGTTCCCAGATGTTGATTCAGAAGGTCCAGTGTGGGGCCCAGAAATCAGCATTCTTAAGAAAGACCCTGTATAGTTCAGAAGTAAAATCTGAGACCAGATTGGAGAACATGCTCTCAAGAATGTCAGAATGGGAGTTAGGATATGAGAAGGATGTGGACTTGGATTTAAACCTGAAAATAGTAAATGTGTATTAAGAGTGTTAAAAATGTTCTTATCCTTTGACCAGTAATTCCTCTTTTTTTTCTTTTTTTGCGGTACGCGGGCCTTTCAGTGTTGTGGCCTCTCCCATTGCGGAGCACAGGCTCCGGACGCGCAGGCCCAGCGGCCATGGCTCACGGGCCCAGCTGCTCCGTGTGGGATCTTCCCGGACCGGGGCACGATCCCGTGTACCCTGCATCGGCAGGCGGACTCTCAATCACTGCGACACCAGGGAAGCCCCAGTAATTCCTCTTTTAAGAGTTAAAATTTTTTTTTTTTGCGGTACGCGGGCCTCTCACTGTTGTGGCCTCTCCCGTTGCGGAGCACAGGCTCCGCATGCGCAGGCTCAGCGGCCGTGGCTCACGGACCCAGCCGCTCCGCGGCATGTGGGATCTTCCCGGACCGGGACACGAACCCGTGTCGCCTGCCTCGGCAGGCGGACTCTCAACCACTGCGCCACCAGGGAAGCCCTAAAAATTATTTTTTAAATTGAAGTATAGTTGATTTACAATGTTGTGTTAATTTCTGCTGTACAGCAAAGCGACTCACTTACCCACATATATACATTGTTTTTTATATTCTTTTCGATTATGGTTTATTCTTGGATATTGAATATAGTTCCCTGTGCTATACAGTAGGACCTTGTTTCCTCTTCTAAGAATTATTTGCACACAAAGTAAAAAGATGTTCATCATAATGGTTCTATTTTAAGAAATAAAGTATAGGGACTAATCTAAATATCCACTAGTGGAGGATATGCATATTATCATATTGTTAAGTACCATCCAGATATTTAGAAACAAGACTATTTAATGATATGGGAATCGCTGTATCTTATGCTATATATCATGAATAAACAGTCATTGATACTTCCCCTTCAGTCAACTCTGATAATAGGCTTAGATATTGTGTCAATATTGACTTTACTGAGGGCCATTGCCCTTAGTCTGGGTCCATCCATTTCTTTTCTCATCATCATCAAACATGTCCACCCCTGGTGCTCTGGTCTTTTCTGCCTGGTTTCCCACCATGCATCTTTTAATTTGGCCAAAGTGGATCCATTTGTATTCAATATTGCCCTCCCTTGCTCTGCTCCTTTGCTTGGTTGGCCAGGACTAGTCTCCAAATCTTCTCCCCACCCACATGTTGAAATCCTATCCATCTTTCAAACCAGTACAAATACTATTCCCTCTGAGAAGTTTTTTTCCTCCTTTTCTAATGATCCCAGCCAGAAATTGGGTTTGAATATTTTATAGCTTGTTGATTACTTATATAGCATGTTCTGTATATTGCTTTCTAACATAATTATTTATGTTCAAGTCTTCTCTTTTCCACTGGATTATTAACCCCTCAAGTAGGAGATCTTATCTTGCATTTCTTTGAATCACCCAGGTTGCCTCCCTTGTAAGAGTCATTCGATATATCTTTTTCTAGTGCATATGTTCAATTAATATGCATGGTGGTGGCAGCACAAATAGGGACTTTCTCAGGATGAGGCAGAAAAGAAAAAACAAAATGAGAAAGGGATAAGAGGGACTGTAAAAAAAATTAAAATCTCCAGAATTAATTTAGTGGAAGTATAAAAATAATTTCAACTCATTTGCAAAATTAGAGGCCATCTTATGGGTGTCATCCTATGTCTAATATTTTTCTTCACCACATCCATCATTCATTCATTTATGTGAAATATGTAAGAAAAAGGAGGAGAATGTTATAAGGCTTGAATCACTGAGTCATTGGATGTAATTAATGAGATATTCTGTGAGTAGACCACCTTTGCATTGGGGAATTGGTCTCATCACAGATACAGGTTAAGTGTTGGCACAGATCACTTAAAATACTTTTGTTTGTTTCAATGTAGATGAATGTATGTATTTCAGTGAAAATGCAGTCATTTTGGTAGACCTAATTTGGGGGCTGGATATAAATGAAAGGGTATCATGCTTTTGTCATGAAGTATTGGTAGTAAGAGAGGATGTCTTCAATCTTTAAGACAATATAAATCTAACCTTGTAATTACTTTTTGCTAGAAAAATTATATTGGTTTCTGAAACAACACATTTTGGAGTTAGGAAGTAATTTCAAGTATCAGTACAGTTAGGTGGATTAATAGCTGGGTCAGAACCATACCCAAGAGTCTGAGTGTGGCTTATAAAGGCAGGAGGAAGAAGACACTGTGGGACTTTTGGTCACTATTCTGGATTTCCTCCTGTTTAACATTTTCAAGTGTTTGGAAGAAGACATAGGCATATGCATCAAGTTTTCAGACAAAGTAGGATGAAAGAATTAGGATTCATTAAGAGCTTGGTAGATGAAACCAAAAGGCAGAAGCCAACAAGGTTAAATTTAATACAGATAATTATACATTTCAGAACATTGGTTCAAACAATCACCCATAAAAGTCTACGGTACATGTGACCTTACTGCAGTTCCATGAAGAAGGCCCAAGGAACCTGTTGACCACAAGTATATCACGTGCCTCTGGTGTAATCTGGCTGATGGGAAATTACTAAATGACAAAACTAATGCACATTGAGGCTACATTAAAAGTAAGCTGGTGTCTAGTTCAAAGAAGGTGATGGTCTCCATTTCAGACCTCTCTTGAAGCATGGCTTCCCCTTCTGTCTGTCCTTTGTAGACTGGAAGATGATAGAGGGAAGTGAAGAATTGGATCAGTGGAGATTTGGAAACTAGATCATAAGATGAAAAGCTGAGGACATTTAGTCTGGAGAAGTATGGACTTGTGGAATGAGTGCACATTTGATAACCGACCTTAGATGTTTGAGTCTCCCAGTGCAATGCTTCTCAAACTTCAGAGTGCACATAAATTACCTGGGATCTTGTTAAAATGAAGATCCTGATTTAGTAGGTCCAGGGTGGGGCCCGAGATTCTGTATTTCTGACCAGCTGTTAGGCAATGCCAGTGCTGCTGGTCCATGGACCACACTTTGAATGGCAAGGTTCCAGAGCAGCTCTGTCCAAGGGGACAGTCTGTGATGATGAGAATGTTCTATATCTGTGTTGTCCAATGTGGTAGCCACCTGCTGTACGTGGCTATTGAGCACTTGAAATGTGGCTAGTGTGACTGAGGAACTGAATTTTTAATTTTATTTAACTTCGTGTAATTTAAATTTAACTGTGACTAGTGGCTACTGTATTGAACAGTACAGTTCTAGAGGGTATAACTAAAACTAATGATTAGAACTTAAAGGTATTTAGACTTCATTTTACTAATCTGAGTTTTGGAACAACTATAGCTGTTCAGCATTGAGAAGCCTGCCTGGAAAATTAGTATTCAATTTGACCATCTGTAAAAAATATTGAAGAAGGAACACTTCCATTGGTTGGGGAGGTGGGGACTAATATCCAAGAGGCAGTAGCATGTAATTGGAATAGAGGGTTAATCCACTAAGCACAGTGGTTCTCAGCTAGGGGCAGTTTTGCTCTCCAGAGGACATGTGGCAATCCCTGGAGACATTTTTGGTTTTCACAATTGAAGGAAGTGCTACTGGCATTTACTGGGTAGGGGCCGGAGATGCTTCTAAATATCCTACAAGGCTCAGGGCAGTCCCCCACAGCAAAGAAGTATCCAGCCCAAAATGTGAATAGTGCAGAGGTGGAGGAACCTTGCCTTACCGTATACAGAGCTTCTGTAAATCAATAGTAAGAGTAACAATGGAGTAGAAAAATTAGTGAAAAACACAGACGGGCAATTCCCAGGGCAGGAAAAAGGAAAGATATTTAACCTTACTACTAATAAATATGTGCAGGTTAAAATAATGAGATTATTTTCAGCTATCATATTGCCAAAGTTTAAAAAGAAAGCTAATGCACAGTGGTGGGCAGACTGGTGAAATGGACCTTAATCATTGTTACTGGGGTTCTAAGTTGCCCCATCCCTCCGGGGGGCAGTTTGTTGTTATAATACATATTTTAAATGTGCATACCCTTTGCCCTCCAGCTATTCTACTTCTAAGAATTTATCCTGGAGAAATAATGGGACAGATTCACATAAGTGTGTATATCTGGACATTCATTATAATATTTTTATTATGGCAAAGATTAGAAAGAACCTTAATATCCACCTTATAGGATTGGCTAAATAAATTATGGTACATTTCTTCATGGAATATTCTGCACTTTGCATAATAAGATGGGCATTGATGAGTGGAAGGATGTTGATATAAATAAATATTGATCAGGTTACAGAAATACTAATTTATGTTGAAAAAGATTTGTACATATGACCATATGTTTACATCTGGGGGAATGGGGGAATACTGGGACTAGTTGTTAAAGGATTTAAATTCGACTCAACTACTCCTTGACTCTTCTCATTTTACAAATCTGTTAATTCAGAGTCTCAGTTTCTTCATTTGTAAAGTTGGGGTAACTCCTGAGCAATCTACTCACAAAATGCCTAGACTGAACTATGCTTTGTTTGCTGAAAGGTACTATGTGTTTTAATACTTCCAGGTTGGCACTGGCCTAATTTAAAATTATTGGGCTTTAGTGATAGGTTTAAACAGAGCTAGAAGAGTTCACAGGCTGTCTCCCCAGGCATTGTTTAGATTGTTCAACTTTAGGACTTGCCTGCTTCCCTCTTATCAGGTAATCGCTAGAGGGAGAAAACAAACTGAAAGAGGATGCAAGAGAAGGGCAGCTTCCCCCCCCCCCCCCCCCCCCCCCGCCCCAGCGATTATGGCTAATAAGGCTGATAAAAATTATTTCACAGTATGGCTGTTGAGGTTTCTCACTAGCAACTTAAAAAAAATGTTTGGAGCGTAGATTTCTTAGCTTCTATTAAAATCAGACTAAAGTATCCTCTTTGATATTTGATTGATGTTCCAATTATATATCAGACTAAAAACTGGATCACAGAATAATGAAAATAGTAAGAACAGGTATTAGCAAAATCATTCATTAGGGCTCTATTTACAGTTTGTTAGTAGAAAATAGTAATTGTTTTTTTGGAGAGAGGTCTTGATATTGCTGGCTTGTAGGAAAATTAAATGTGTTTGAAATAATCTTAGTATGTAGTATTTTTCCTCATTTAAATTCATGACAAGTAAGTCGAACCCTTCCTTCTGAAAAATATTGAAGACACAGGGTTTTATCTGAATTAATACATTATTCACAGTGGGATGTGAAGTAGTGGGGTTGTTTGAATTTTTTTTCTGTTGGAATATTATCGTATTTCAGATATTTACAACTATACTACTCAGGTTTTATTTTAATTTGTTGGAATATACTAATTTTTTGGCATGTACTAGAAATTTTAAAAAAATTATGGAGAATTTCAAACATGCAGAAATATAAACAGAAAATAGTGTAGTGACTTCCTGTGTACCCATCACCTTCCCCCAGTCCACCAACCTGTGGCCACTCCTGCCCTATCCATGTATATACGTAGATTGTCTCTGAAAGAAGAGACAAGACACAGGTAACAGTCATTGCAAGGTGAGAATCCAGGATAAGAGGAAGACATTTTAATCTTTTTTTTTACTCTTTGAATTTTAAAGCCAAAACCATTAAAAAAAAACTTAAAAAATAAAAACTGTTTTTTCTTAAAGTTCTGATATGCTTGCTGAAGGTCTCCAGAATGGTGTGTACAGGCATTGTCCTTTGTGTTGTGGAAGACCTAGAGATATAATGAATTGAGTCCTTTCTCTTTCAGGAGCTTGTGTCCAACAAGAGGGTAAAGACATGAGAATTGATTGATTGCCATCCAGTGGTTTGAAGTAGAAACTGGTTAAGTTTGAGAGTAGAGAAAGGAGGAGCTGTGGGAGATTAAAAAAAAAGGGGGGTGTGACTTTTTACAATGGAAGGTAGGAAGTTGCCATTTTCCCTAGTTACTGGAGACAGTTGCAATTTCTGCCTCCCTCAAGCTCTCTCTCTCCCTTCCGTCTGCTCCTTCACCCCCCCAATTCTCCAGTGTTCCAAGCAAAGGAAAGGGAAATTAAAATTTTTTTTCCTTCCTCTGCTTGAAAAGTGATGCAATTCAAATTTGAATTGTAAAAAATTCAAACTTGAAAGAAATAGTTAACACAGAAAATGGAAATCCCATCACTCTAAGATAACTCTCATTAAATTTATAGTATATTGGGGCTTCCCTGGTGGTGCAGTGGTTGAGAGTCTCCCGGCCGATGCAGGGGACATGGGTTCGTGCCCCGGTCCGGGAAGATCCCACATGCCGTGGAGCGGCTGGGTCCGTGAGCCATGGCCGCTGAGCCTGCGCGTCCGGAGCAGAGTGAGAGGCCCGCATACCGCAAAAAAAAAAAAAAAAATTTAGAGTATCTTACTTCATATTTTTCCTATGTGTGTATTAAAATTATAAATGCATATTATATTTTAACTTTTTTTGTTTAACAATACATCTTGGACACCTTTCCATGTTAGTACATGTCAAAACATCTCATTCTTTTTAACAACTATCAAATATTCTATTGAGTGGACAGATTATTTGGCCAGTCCCTTACCATTGGACATCTGGTTTGTTTCTAGTTTTTCAGTATTACAGATAATTTTCCAATTGAGCAAGTGTTTCTGAATGAACTACTAGGAGAGAATGTCTAGGTAAAATGATATGAATATGTAAAATTTTAATAGCCGTTGCCAAATTGCCCTCCAAATGATTGTGCAAACTTCTACTCCCACCAACAGTGAGTATGAATTCCTCTTTTACCACAAAGTTTTCAATCCTCAGCTTTTTATCAGAATTATAAGCAAAAATTTAATCTTATTTTAATTTGCATTTCTTTAATTCCTTGTAGATGTCATAGTTTAGCACCCATTTGGAGTCCGTTTTTGGTGAACTGTCCATTTATGTGAAAGGAGAGATCCTAATTCTTTCTTGAACGTCTCATTCAAAATACAGCAGTCTCCAGTTGGATAATTTAAGCCACAAAAAATTTCAGTTCCCCTTTTAACGATTTAAGAGTGAATCCAAAGACAACGTAAAAAACTTTAGGTTTGAAATAAAGTACTTTGGTTTTATAGCTTAGAGTCTGAAATTTTTTAATAACAACTTTAATGAGTTGTAATTCACATACCATATAATTCACCCGTTTAAAGTATACATTCAGTGATTTTTAGTATATTCAAATACTTGAGCAAACATTACCACAATAAATTTTAATTCATCACCCAAAAAAGAAACTCTGGCTGATGGCTCACCAAACTTCGTGCTGTGACGCTTTTGCGGTCTTCATTGAGGATTACAGTAGTGTAGATGATGGTTTGCTGATTCTGGCTTCAGTCAACAGGTTCCTGTTTGATTTGGGGAAATAATTAAAGGAGAGAGATTCTTAGAGAACTTTCTAGTTATTTGATTCAGTTCATTCATTCATTTATTCCATAAATTTATTAAGTTCTCACTGTGTGCTGGAAACTGTCTTAACTATTTGGGAAACGGGTGAAAAAGAAAGACTTAATCCTTGGTTTGTTTTATTTTTAATAGTTTATTTATTTATTTAAACATCTTTATTGGAGTATAATTGCTTTACAATGGTTTGTTAGTTTCTGCTGTATAACAAAGTGAATCAGCTGTACATATACATATATCCCCATATCTCTTCCCTTTTGAGTCTCCCTCCCTCCCACCCTCCCTATCCCACCCCTTTAGGTGGTCACAAAGCACCGAGTTGATCTCCCTGTGCTATGTGGCTGCTTCCCACTAGCTATCGGTTTTACATTTGGTAGTGTATATATGTCCATGCCACTCTCTCACTTTGTCCCAGCTTACCCTTCCCCCACCCCGCATCCCAAGTCCATTCTCTAGTAGGTCTTTGTCTTTATTCCCATCCTGCCCCTGGGTTTTTCATGACCATTTTTTTTTGTTTTTGTTTCTAGATTCCATATATATGTGTTAGAGTACGGTATTTGTTTTTCTCTTTCTGACTGTCTCTAGGTCCATCCACCTCACTACAAATAACTCAATTTCGTTTTTTTTTTTTATGGCTGAGTAATATTCCATTGTACATGTGCCACATCTTTATCCATTCATCTGTCGATGGACACTTAGGTTGCTTCCATGTCCTGGCTATTGTAAATAGAGCTGCAGTGCACATTGTGGTACATGACTCTTTTTGAATTATGGTTTTCTCAGGGTATATGCCCAGTAGTGGGATTGCTGGGTCGTATGGTAGTTCTATTTTTAGTTTTTTAAGGAACCTCCTATACTGTTCTCCATAGTGGCTGTACCAATTCACATTCCCACCAGCAGTGCAAGAGTGTTCCCTTTTCTCCACACCCTCTCCAGCATTTATTGTCTGTAGACTTTTTGATGATGGCCATTCTGACTGGTGTGAGGTGATACCTCATTGTAGTTTTGATTTGCATTTCTCTAATGATTAGTGATGTTGAGCATGTCTCATGTGTTTGTTGGTAATCTGTATATGTTCTTTGGAGAAATGTCTATTTAGGTCTTCTGCTTATTTTTGGATTGGGTTGTTTGTTTTTTTGATATTGAGCTGCATGAGCTGCTTGTGAATTTTCGGGATTAATACTTTGTCAGTTGCTTCATTTGCAAATATTTTCTCCCATTCTGAGGGTTGTCTTTTCATCTTGTTTATGGTTTCCTTGGCTGTGCAAAAGCTTTTTAAGTTTCCTTAGGTCCCATTTCTTTATTTTTGTTTTTATTTCCATTTCTCTAGGAGGTGGGTCAAAAAGGATCTTGCAGTGATTTATGTCATAAAGTGTTCTGCCTATGTTTTCCTCTAAGAGTTTGATAGTGTCTGGCCTTACATTTAGGTCTTTAATCCATTTTGAGTTTATTTTTGTGTATGGTGTTAGGGAGTGTTCTAATTTCATTCTTTTACATGTAGCTGTCCAGTTTTCCCAGCACCACTTATTGAAGAGGCTTTGTTTTCTCCATTGTATATTCTTGCCTCCTTTATCAAAAATAAGGTGACCATAGGTGCATGGGTTTATCTCTGGGCTTTCTGTCCTGTTCCTTTGATCTATATTTCTGTTTTTGTGCCAGTACCATACTGTCTTGATTACTGTAGCTTTGTAGTATAGTCTGAAGTCAGGGAGCCAGATTCCTCCAGCTCCGTTTTTCATTCTCAAGATTGCTTTGGCTATTCGGGGTCTTTTGTGTTTCCATACAAATTGTGAAATTTTTTGTTCTAGTTCTGTGAAAAATGCCAGTGGTAGTTTGATAGGGATTGCATTGAATCTGTAGATTGCTTTGGGTAGTATAGTCCTTTTCACAATATTGATTCTTCCAATCCAAGAACATGGTATATCTCTCCATCTATTTGTATCATCTTTAATTTCTTTCATCAGTGTCTTATAGTTTTCTGAATACAGGTCTTTTGTCTCCTTAGGTGGGTTTATTCCTAGGTATTTTATTCTTTTTGTTGCAATGGTAAATGGGAGTGTTTCCTTAATTTCACTTTCAGATTTTTCATCATTAGTGTATAGGAATGCAAGAGATTTCTATGCATTAATTTTGTATCCTGCTACTTTACCAAATTCATTGATTAGCTCTAGTAGTTTTCTGGTAGCATCTTTAGGATTCTGTATGTATAGTATCATGTCATTTGCAAAGTGACAGCTTTACTTCTTTTCCAATTTGGATTCCTTTTATTTCCTTTTCTTCTCTGATTGCTGTGGCTAAAACTTCCAAAACTATGTTGAATAATAGTGGTGAGAGTGGGCAACCTTGTCTTGTTCCTGATCTTAGAGGAAATGGTTTCAGTTTTTCACCATGGAGAACGATGTTGGCTTTGGGTTTGTCATATATGGCCTTCATTATGTTGAGGTAAGTTCCTTCTACGCCTACTTTCTGGAGAGTTTTTATCATAAATGGGTGTTGAATTTTGTTGAAAGCTTTCTCTGCATCTATTGAGATGATCATATGGTTTTTATTCTTCAATTTGTTAATATGGTGTATCACATTGATTGATTTGCATATATTGAAGAAATCTTGCATTCCTTGGATAAACCCTACTTGATCACGGTGTATGATCCTTTAAATGTGCTGTTGGATTCTGTTTGCTAGTATTTTGTTGAGGATTTTTGCATCTATGTTCATCAGTGATATTGGCCTGTAGTTTTCTTTCTTTGTGACATCTCTGTCTGGTTTTGGTACCAGGGTGATGGTGGCCTCATAGAATGAGTTTGGGAGTGTTCCTCCTTCTGCTATATTTTGGAAGAGTTTGAGAAAGATAGGTGTTAGCTCTTCTCAACATGTTTGATAGAATTCTCCTGTGGAGACATCTGGTCCTGGGCTTTTGTTTGTTGGAAGATTTTTAATCACAGTCTCAATTTCAGTGCTTGTGATTGGTTTGTTTAAATTTTCTGTTTCTTCCTGGTCCAGTCTCAGAAGGTTGTGCTTTTCTAATAATTTGTCCATTTCTTCCAGGTTATCCATCTTATTGGCATATAGTTGCTTGTAGTAATCTCTCATGATCCTTTGTATTTCTGCAGTGTCAGTTGTTACTTCTCCTTTTTCATTTCTAATTCTATTGATTTGAGTCTTCTCCCTTTTGTTCTTGATGAGTCTGGCTAATGGTTTATCAATTTTGTTCATCTTCTCAAAGAACCAGTTTTATTGATCTTTGCTATCGTTTCCTTCATTTCTTTTTCATTTATTTCTGATCTGATCTTCATGATTTCTTTCCTTCTTCTAACTTTGGGTTTTTTTTGTTCTTCTTTCTCTACTTGCTTTAGGTGCAAGTTTAGGTTGTTTATTTGAGATGTTTCTTGTTTCTTAAGGTAGGATTGTATTGCTATAAACTTCCCCCTTAGAACTGCTTTTGCTGCATCCCATAGGTTTTGGGTAGTCATGTTTTCATTGTCATTTGTTTCTAGGTATTTTTTGATTTCCTCTTTGATTTCTTCAGTGATCTCTTGGTTCTTAAGTAGTGTATTGTTTAGCCTCCATGTGTTTGTATTTTTTACAGATTTTTTTCCTTTAATTGATATCTAGTCTCATAGTGTTGCGGTTGGAAAAGATATTTGATATGATTTCAAGTTTCTTAAATTTACCAAGGCTTGATATGTGACCCAAGATATGATCTATCCTGGAGAATGTTCCATGAGCACTTGAGAAGAAAGTGTATTTTGTTGTTTTTGGATGGAATGTCCTATAAATATCAATTAAGTCCATCTTGTTTAATGTATCATTTAAAGCTTGTGTTTCCTTATTTATTTTCATTTTGGATGATCTGTCCATTGGTGAAAATGGTGTGTTAAAGTCCCCTACTATGATTGTGTTACTGTCGATTTTCCCTTTTATGGCTGTTGCATTTGCCTTACGTATTGAGGTGCTCCTATGTTGGGTGCATAAATATTTACAATTGTTGTGTCTTCTTCTTGGATTGATCCCTTGATCATTATGTAGCTTCTTTGTCTCTTGTAATAGTCTTTTTTTTTTTTTTTTTTTTTGTGGTTCACGGGCCTTTCCCGTTGCAGAGCACTGGCTCCGGATGCACAGGCCCAGCGGCCATGGCTCACGGGCCCAGCTGGTCCGCGGCATGTGGGATCTTCCCGGACCGGGACACGAACCCGTGTCCCCTGCATCAGCAGGCGCACTCTCAACCACTGCGCCACCAGGGAAGCTCTCTTGTAATAGTCTTTATTTTAAAGTCTATTTTGTCTGATATGAGAATTGCTACTCCAGCTTTCTTTTGATTTCCATTTGCATGGAATATCTTTTTTCATCCCCTCACTTTCAGTCTGTATGTGTCCCTAGGTCTGAACTGGGTCTCTTGTAGACAGCATATATACAGGTCTTGGTTTTGTATCCATTCAGCAAGCCTGTGTCTTTTGGTTGGTGCATTTAATCCACTCACGTTTAAGGTAATTATCAATATGTATGTTCCTATTACCATTTTCTTAATTGTTTTGGGTTTGTTATTGTAGGTCTTTTCCTCCTCTTGTGTTTCCTGCCTAGAGGAGTTCCTTTAGCATTTGTTGTAAAGCTGGTTTGGTGGTGCTGAATTCTCTTAGCTTTTGCTTCTCTGTAAAGGTTTTAATTTCTCTGTCGAATCTGAATGAGATCCTTGCTGGGTAGAGTAATCTTGGTTGTAGGTTTATCCCTTTCATCACTTTTAACATGTCCTTCCACTCCCTTCTGGCTTGCAGAGTTTCTGCTGAAGGATCGGCTGTTAACCTTATGGGGATTCCCTCGTATGTTATTTGTTGTTTTTCCCTTGCTGCTTTTAATATTTTTTCTTTGTATTTAATTTTTCATAGTTTGATTAATATGTGTCTTGGTGTGTTTCTGCTTGGATTTATCCTGTATGGGACTCTCTGTGCTTTCTGGACTTGATTAACTATTTCCTTTCCCATATTAGGGACGTTTTCAACTATAATCTCTTCAAATATTTTCTCAGTCCCTTCGTTTTCTCTTCTTCATCTGGGAGCCCTATAATTCGAATGTTGGTGCATTTAATGTTGTCCCAGAGGTCTCTGAGACTGTCCTCAATTGTTTTCATTCTTTTTTCTTTATTCTGCTCTGCAGTAGTTATTTTCACTATTTTATCTTCCAGGTCACTTACTCGTTTTTCTGCCTCAGTTATTCTGGTATTGATTCCTTCTACAGAATTTTTAATTTCATTTATTGTGTTGTTCATCATTGTTTGTTTGCTCCTTAGTTCTTCTAGGTCCTTGTTAAACGTTTCTTGTATTTTCTCCATTCTATTTCCAAGATTTTGGATCATCTTTACTATCATTATTCTAGATTCTTTTTCAGGTAGACTGCCTATTTCCTCTTCATTTGTTAGGTCTGGTGGTTTTTTACCTTGCTCCTTCATCTGCATGTGTTTCTCTGTCTTCTCATTTTGCTTAACTTACTGTGTTTTGGGTCTCCTTTTTGAAGGCTGCAGGTTTGTAGTTCCTGTTGTTTTTGGTGTCTGCTCCCAGTGGCTAAGGTTGGTTCAGTGGGTTGTGTAGGCTTCCTGGTGGAGGGGACTGGTGTCTGTGTTCTGGTGGATGAGGCTGGATCTTGTCTTTCTGGTGGGCAGGTCTGCGTCTGGTGGTGTGTTTTGGGGTGTCGGTGACCTTTTTATGATTTTAGGCAGCCTCTCTGCTAATGGGTAGGGTTGTGTTCCTGTCTTGCTAGTTGTTTGGCATAGGGTGTTCAGCACTGTAGCTTGCTGGTCATTGAATGGAGCTGGGAGGTCTCCGGTGGACCAATGTCCTGAACTCGGTTCTCGCACCTCAGAGGCACAGGCCTGACACCCAGCCAGAGCACGAGGACCCTGTCATCCACACGGCTCAGAATAAAAGGGAGAAAAACAGAAAGAAAGAAGGAAAAAAATAAAATAAAATGAAGTTATTAAAATAAAAAATAATTATTCAAAATAAAAAAATTTAAAAAGTATTAAAAAAAAGAAAGAGAGCAACCAAACCAAAAAACAAATCCCCCAATGATAACAAGTGCAAAAAACTATCCTAAGAACAAAAAACAGACAGAACCCTACGAAAAATGGTAAAAACAAAGCTATACAGACAAAATCACACACAGAAGCATACACATACACCCTCACAAAAAGAGAAAAAGGAAAAATATATATATATTGTTGCTCCCAAAGCCCACCACCTCAATTTGGGATGATTTGTTGTCCATTCAGGTATTCCACAGATGCAGGATACATCCAGTTGATCATGGAGATTTAAGTTGCTGCTCCTGAGGCTTCTGGGAGAAATTTCCCTTTCCCTTCTTTGTTCGCACAGCTCCCAGGGTTCAGCTTTGGGTTTGGCCCTGCCTCTGCCTGTAGGTCGCCTGAGGGCGTCTGTTCTTCGCTCACACAGGGGTTAAAGGAGCAGCTGATTCGGGGGCTCTGGCTCACTAAGGCCGGGGCGGAAGGAGGGGTACGGATTCGGGGCGAGCCTGCTGCGGCAGAGGCCGGCGTGACATTGCACCAGCCTGAGGCACGCCGTGTGTTCTCCTGGGGAAGTTGTCTCTGGATCACGGGACCCTGGCAGTGGCGGGCTGCACAGGTTCCCAGGAGGGGAGGTGTGGATAGTGACCTATGCTTGCACACAGGCTTGTTGGTGGCTGCAGCAGCATCCTTAGTGTCCCATGCCCGTCTCTGGGGTCCGCGCTGATAGCCACGGCTCGCGTCCGTCTCTGGAGCTTGTTTAGGCGGCGCTCTTAATCCCCTCTCCTTGCGCACCAGAAAACAAAGAGGCAAGAAAAAGTCTCTTGCTTCTTAGGCAGTTCCTGACCTTTTCCCGGACTCCCTCCTGGCTAGCTGTGGTGCACTGGCCCCCTGCAGGCTGTGTTCACGCAGCCAACCCCAGTCCTCTCCCTGGGATCTGACTGAAGCCTGAGCCTCAGCTCCCAGACCCGCCCGCCCCGGCGGGTGAGCAGACAAGCCTCTCGGGCTGGTGAGTGCTGGTCTGCACCGATCCTCTGTGCGGGAATCTCTCCGCTTTGCCCTCCGCACCACTGTGGCTGCGCTCTCCTCCGTGGCTTCGAAGCTTCCCCCCTCCGCCACCTGCAGTCTCCGCCCGCGAAGGGGCTTTCTAGCGTGTGGAAACCTTTCCTCCTTCACGGCTCCCTCCCACTGGTGCAGGTCCCGTCCCTATTTTTTTGTCTCTGTTTTTTCTTTCTTCTTTTGCCCTACCCAGGTACGTGGGGAGTTTCTTGCCTTTTGGGAGGTCTGAGGTCTTCTGCCTGCGTTCAGTAGGTGTTCTGTAGGAGTTGTTCCACATGTAGATGTATTTCTGATGTATTTGTGGGGAGGAAGGCGATTTCCGTGTCTTACTCTTCCGCCACCTTGAAGCTCCTCTCAATCCTTGGCTTTAAGAACTAGTAGTGTAGTGTGATAGTTCCTAAATAGACAGTTGCACAAATAATGAATTACAGTTGTGCTAAATGGCATGAAAAGAGCACATAACTGGGGGCCATAACTGGAAGCCTCACTTGTTTAGGACACAGAGAATGCTCCCCTGAGGGAATGACATTTTAGCTATAATATGAAGGGTGACTGGGGAATGGTAGAAGTGCTGGACGTTCCATGCAAAGGGAATGACAGCTGTGAAGACCCATGGGAGGAAATGGTGACTGGGAGGAACTGGAAGGGAATTTTGGACAAGAAAGAGCTGAAGGGAGGGCAGTGAGATTGTGGTCTTTATTGGACGCCATTTTCTATGGAACTTTATATAAAAGTCTTGTGTCTTGGGACTTTCCTGGCCATCCAGTTGTTAAGACTTTCCAATGCGGGGGATGTGGGTTTGATCCCTGGTCGGGGAGCTAAGATCCCACATGCCTTCTGGCCAAAAAACCAAAACATGAAACAGAAGGAATAATGTAACAAATTCAATGAAGACTTTAAAAATGGTCCACATCAAAAAAAAAAATCTTAAAACATAAAAAGTCTTGTGTCCAAATGACACTTTAAAATACACATTCAAGGACTTTCCCCCTCCATTTTACCCCCATAGAAAGCTAGCTAACTCTTCCCTATTTGCCCTGAAAGAGGATTTTATGCTATGGTGAATTCTAGTATAATGGTCAAGGAAAGAGGGTAGACAGAAGTTGAGTACCAGTATCTTTGGGCAAAATGCATCTCAGTAAGAGAGTCCATGTGAATCATTTTCATCTCTCTAGAACAGCAGTAATTTTTGAGTCACTGTGCACATGCCTACCACTTCCTTTTTAAATTGTCCTATAATAAGCCCCAACAAGATAGAGGATGCTTTTGTTGGTAGCCAGTATCATGGTGAAATAATCATTCCATGAGGTTAACTTGGTTCAGGATTGAGAACCAAAGATATAGGTGAGATAGTTCCACATCCAGGAGCCAGGAAACATTGTAAAGGAAATAAAACCGTTGTGGTGGCATTAAATGTTATCGGGCATTCCTATTTACACACATACACACCTTTGCTTGGATGTATCCACTTGCATCTTGATAATTTTGGTATTTGAAACATTTCTTTAAAATAGTTTGTCTCTTTGAAGTCATCTTCACCTTTATCTAGCAGAGGAGAGCATCTTTGCTGTAATTTTCACTCCAGGATTCTAATATGTTTACTTGAATACTTTGCACACCATGTCATCTGCTAAACCGTACTTTGTACATGGTAGGTGCACGGTAAGTGTTTTAACTTAAAATTGAATAGCGGGCTTCCCTGGTGGCGCAGTGGTTGAGAGTCTGCCTGCCAATGCAGGGGACACAGGTTCATGTCCCGGTCCGGGAAGATCCCACATGCCGCGGAGCGGCTGGGCCCGTGAGCCATGGCCGCTGAGCCTGCGTGTCCGGAGCCTGTGCTCCGCAACAGGAGAGGCCACAGCAGTGAGAGGCCTGCGTACCGCAAAAAAAAAAATTGAACAGCATCCATGGAATGGAATAATTAATCTTCCATCAGATATGATTTCGAATATTATGATGCCCAGGGGACAGAGAAGGTTATTTTTAACATTTTCCCTAAAGCCCAGAGGCCTACTTTAATTCAGCAAATAAAAAAAGTATCTGTTTACAGGCACATTCTTCTCTCCCCTAGAGAGATGTTCTCCACAATCTCATTAGTAACACGTTCCTGTGCCTGGTTGACTTATCAATACACTCTCCCTTATATGGAAACTTAATTTTTACCTCTATAATTATAGCTCATTTTCTTTTATCTGTTTTTAAGTGATAACAGAGAATACAGGGTCATTATTCAGCTGTCACAATCTACCTGCTTAAGTTGATAAGACTCACCTTAAGCAGAAGACGTGGCATGGTATTTACAATCAAGGCTGCAGCCTTTCCCTGCCCCCCACTTCCTCTTGCTTTAATCTTTTTCTTTCTCAGTCTTGTTATTCCTAAAGCAGGACTGATGGTAATACTTCTAGTTGATGTGAGGGTCTTCTTTTAGTCAATGATTGATAAACTGTAAAGTTCTAGACAGAAGTTAATCACTGACATTATTTTGTTTTTATCCCCTCACTGGTGAAGGAGGTGTGGTCAATGGTGCCCACTGAAATTTGTGACCAAGCAACTTGGATGGAGTGACACTGGTGGCTTATTCCAGGGGATGGAGGGGAACTCAGCTTTCTGCTCCTTATGGTAATCTTTCAATGGAGAATAATTTGCAGTGTTGGTATTTGGGAGCCTAATTTAGCATTTATTTTTGGAATGTCTCCTAGGCATGAGATTGAAAGGTGTTCAAGGTATGTTGAGGTCTCAGTGCTTCACTTAGGTTCTCATTTTAATCCCCACAACACCCTTTGAGATGAGGGCAAGAGCCATTATTCCCATGCGATTGATGGAGTCAGTCTGATATAGTATGAGTCACATTTAGAAATTGAAGCAGGTGCTCTGAGTTCAGTGCTTTTTCTCCACAGCACTTTGCCTACAGCTCTGTTAGGCTGTCAGAGTCCAAGCTTAAATGGGTGGTCTCCTCTCCTCCCCGGGAGGGGTCCTTATATCAATAAGTAGTACTTCCTGCTAATCCTGCATGTGAGGTAGGCCCAAAGCATTAGAGTGCATCCCAAGGCATGATAATTCCACTTCTTCATCAGGCCAGGTCAGTGAACTCTTGATTATGTTGCATGTGAACTAGCTGAATTTTAAAAACAAAACAACTTAAGAATCTTCTTGCTACTACTGAAAACATTTCTCAATTCTTTCTTCTTACTTCCAACTAGTATGTATATAGGTTGCCCCATTGACAGATATCATACTGCCACTCTCCATTTTGTTTGCAATGGCAGAAATCACTAATCAATCATGAAACTGTCCCACTAAACCTAGTTTTGGCTTTAGAACCCTTCTAAATCCAATGTACCAGGCAACCAAGTCACTACCATATGCTGTCCTTTGTTGCTTTTCACTGTTAATGTAGCTTATAACATTCCCATTACTTATTCACTTAGGTGGGGTGGGGGCAGAGGAAAATGACTTAGAGTTCATTAATTTGAAAAGCAAGTTATGAGAAGAAAGTCATGAAATTCTATTTTTGGAGTAGGACTAAGAACATTATTAGAAAACCAATGTTGAGTAGTTGTAATTTTTTCTTGAAACTCAGTGGGAGGATTTCCAAGAAGTTGAGTGATAACATCTTTTGTGGAGAGTAAAATATACTTGATGGAAAAACTGATGGAAAAGCTAATTAAGAGATAGTTACTAATCAGGGCATTTTATCCTATTGAGAGAGGTTTTGAGAAAGGGATTCTTTTTTTCATTGTAAGAACACACTATTCCATTCCCGAGTTCGACATGATCATTTATTTTATTCACTGTCACTGGTTTAGAACTGGAAAAGGAATTATTAACTGAGATGATTTTCCATTGTTAAAATTTCAGCTCTATTTTAGGCTTCCTTTCAGAGTCAGCTGTAGATTTAGCTACCAAAATTTAGCCACTTTTGTGAAGTTGGATTTATAGAGCTGTTGTTAGTTGTTGTTAACTTCCTGTTCTTCGCCTCCATCTGGATGGGTCTAGCTGTCCTAGGTCAAAGCATGGCAGATTCCTGCAGTTTTCTTGAATGCTCTGAACCTTTCTTTACCTGGAGAATGACATCTATGGGTTCTCAGCTTGGACCTCCTGTTTCTGGGATTTCCTTCTAAGCAGCAGAATCAAAGTAGACGGAATGAGGTAATAGGACCAGGCAATGATTTATTACCTTCTCTGATTCAATCAAGTTGGCTGCAGAAGCAATAGGCCAGATCCCTTGGGAGCACAGGCTCGACCTAATGTGTGGTCTTCCTTCCTAGGACATCATTCTTATTGTGGCACAACACGTGAGGTGGCACTAATAAGACCATGTGTGAACCTCACCTGTCATTATAGATGGGATAGTTTTATTTCATTTGGAGATGGCTTTTCTCATTTTCATGCTGTGAACTGGGGTACTGCCATTGGGTAGCTGAATATTATGCATGCAGCTCTGGGGCTCATGAGCCCTGCTTGGTAGTTTCTTTTGTGCCCCTTACTCTTATAGTTAAAAGATTACAGATCATTCCATGGTGAGACCTGTTTTTTCTCTGCCTTTTGCTCTCTTTCTCTGTGAAATATGAGTCTGGTCTCAAGGTCTGGCTGACTGGCACAGTTTCTCCTGCATCTGTTAACTGAACTTGATATATTTCCCTCCTCCCATGTAATAGATTATTCCCCCTGTGATCAATATTTTCCACCTAACAGCTATTGCTTAGCTGGCTTATATTTTTTGCTTTTTCCCATTTAGAATGTGGTCAGACTAGAAGTGAGGTATTCTTTGTTCATCCTTACAAGGAGAATTCTATAAAATGTTTATTATAATTTTTTGTACTCTGTGTCTTAATACTATGTGTTCTACTGCCCCACAATTTTCACAAATCCTCTTCCTATCTGTATTTTCTCTTTAGGTTCTGAAAATGTAATTAGTGCTGATTTTAAAGGTTGACAAATTTATTCTCCCCTGTGTTTTTTATTCAATTCATAATTTTTTTGGGGGGGTGCCACCTATAAGCGAGGTAGTGAGTGAGGTGCTGTTGGGGTTCAAAAATGAATGTGGGCTTAAGCTTCCTGTGAATGGACAGGATAGATGAGATATATACCTGATTGCCATACAAAGTAGAAAATGGTATGAACTGAAAGTATAGTGTGAGTAGAGTACTGTGAGCATGTAGAGTAAGAAATGGAATTATGGAAGGCCTCCTAGAGGAGGTGGCATTTGAAATAGCCTGGGAAGTCTAGACTTTAAACTCCATGAGGGCAGGGTCTGTGGATTCTCTTGGATACCATTGTATGCTCCGTGCTGAGCATAGTCCTTAGCCCATAATAGGTGCTCCATAAATATTTATTGTGAAAATGATGATTTGGAATTTGGACATGTAAATATGACATTAAAAAAGTCTTACTCAAAAGCAAGGCATGATCATGGACAGAAATAGAATGGCAGATGAAAACGGGAATCATCTGTAAGAATCATGTCTGTCTACAAACGTACAAGAAGATATTCACCTGTTAATTCCAGCTTTTGCTGCACACCAACTTATTATTGTCACAGGCTGAGAGCCTTTGCTGAAAATGAGAGTCCGAGACAGGAACATGGAACTTGCTTTATCCCCTTATCCAGTCATGCCTCTTTAGCACTGATGGCTGGGTCATATACTTCTTGCGAGGACACTCTTGGAAAAGAAAGGTGACAGAAGGGCAGTGACATTCTTCTTTGAAATAGAATTTGGTTAGCCTCTCCTCTGTTCAGGTGGTGAGAAGAGCCCAACTAGAGAGGTTATAAAATCTCATCATCATATTAAAAGGCTTGGATGCATTAGCAGAGACGATGGTGTTGTCATGGTGAAAGAATATTACCTGCACCTGCCTGACCTAACCCCAGGTTTCACAGACACAAAATGGCACAGACTCTGAATAGTCAAATAAACAAGTGGGGAACAGCAGGGAGGTAATCTTTAGTATGGTCCATTGCCCATTGTATTGGCATGTTCATTTTAGAGGATTTAAAAAATCACTTTGCATTGCGCAGGTTAAAGAGAAATCAAGAACACCCATGATATGATGAGAATGCTTAAGGCTTAGGCAAAATTAGACAAAGGCCAAACTGTTGACTTTTGTAACAGAGATCTTGTATGTTTTTATGGGGCTCTATAATAATAATAACACATTGCTAAATACTTTCACAGTAACTGTAAATGATTTCAATTCACAGCATTTTTGCATTTTCAAAGTTGACATTCCTTAATGTCTGTATTTATAATGTAGCTAAAATTTTAAAATACTTTAGCTATTAAATTCTTAGATTGGTGAATTTTCTGTAGATGCTGTTTCACTATAGCATATTTTTGGTACCTTTTTAATAGTATATATTCTTACATCCTGATGGCCTCAGTTCTGGTTGCCTTATCTTCTGGCTTGACTGTCTCAATTGGTAAGTTCCAGATATGGTCATTGTCTGATCTAACTCTAGCCCCTGAGGTGACTAGCATAATGGTTGGCCCATCATAGTTCTTCAAAAACTATGGGATTATATTAAAGCAAAGCATGTCATTTCTTTTGTTGTTGGGACATTTATTTACAAAATTGAGTCAGGAAAGTTGTGGTAGATACTGTTTTCTACCCAACAACTGTTACTCACCTTCTTTCTTGATAACAGAGTCTAATCTTGTTTGGATCAGCAATATAGCCAGGCCCAGAAGATGAACCATGATTTAATAAAAACCGATCAAGACAATCCTACTTCCTTTGATAGATTTTTAATTTTCCAGGGTCCCTCATATATACATGTGGTCATGTAACCCATGGACTACTCAGACATAGAGGAGCTTGGCTGGAGAGGGGCTTTGGGAAAGCCGGTGACTCCTTTTCCCCTTCCTTTTGCTTTGAATGTGAATGCGATGCCTGGAGCTGAAGTGGCTGTTTTGCTATCGTGATGCAAGTATGAAAATAAGAATAAAGAAAGACTGAAAGAATATGGGTCTTAGATGGCATCATTAAGTGGCACAGCCTTCTTATTTTGTGAAGAAAAACAAAGCCCTATTGGTTGTGACCATTGCAGTTGGGTTTCTGTTGCTCTTAAATTGAAGTAGAAATGCTACAGTGAGGGGAGAATATCTTTGGCAGATCTTCTCTTCGTCTAAGGGATATCTATGACAGGGGAACACTTGAAAAACCACCTGAATCCCTCTTACAGGCTGTTCCAGGCAACTCCTTGCTATCAACAAAAGGCTTCAGGCTCAGTTGTGATCATCTTTATACGCTATTCATGTTCGATGAGAGAGCTTCTGTTGTATCTATTATTTTGCCTAGCCAAATCTTAAGTTACATATAATGCTATATTTGGTGTTTGCTTTATAATTAGCGTCTTATTTTATGCACTTCTCCAAGTTTCTATGTGGTCTAGCAATTCATTGTCTTTGGTAACAGTAGCTGTTTCCCAATGACCATGGTGCCTTGTTCATTGGCAGAGCCAATTATTAATGCTGTCTCTCCAGCACAGAAAGCCAGTAGAGTCGTGGGGTCTTGACCAACAGGTCCTCAGTTCCACTTATTATCAGAATCACCTTGGGGGAACTTAAAAAAACATCAAAAAAGCCCAGATAACAAAAACCAACTGTAGAGATTCTGATTTAGCGTGTCTGGGTGGAGCCTATACTTTTAAACACTTTCAAGAAGATTTAGATGAGTGTCAGGATTGGGAAGTTGTGGGGATAATTCCATGATCCAGTTCTTTCTGTCAGAATTAACTACGAGAAAAGTGTAATCAGAGCCAATCTCTGTAACCATCGTATCACGAACAAGAGTCAGAGAAATCTGGGATGCTGAGGTGTTTCACTCTGACTTAACTATTGTTAATATTTAATTTAATCTAGAGTATTTTGACGTTGACATCTTGTTTTTTGCTGTTACTGAGTATTGAGTCTCTCTTGACTTTCCACCTTTAGTCACTTCCCTACCAAGTGATCTGGGGTTTCAAGGTGTAGATACAAACCTTTGTTTAAGTGTTTTCATAATCATTTCCACTGGATCTCTAATTTTTATAGAGCTGTGTTCACTCTAGAGAGGGAGTTTGAAGTCTTCTCTTTATTCATAATAACAACACTTTCCATTCTCTCTTTGCTTTGTCCCAAACTGAGATGACTTTGAGGCCATATATCTATCATTAATTTAAGATAGTTTCCCTTCTGGAAAGATCCAAGTTTACACTGGATACCCCAGGAACCAAGTTATATTTCATACTCTATCTAATCTGCAGCTCAGGCCATTTAGCTGTAAATAAAGTTCTTATTCCTTTTACAGTGGTCTCATTCTTTTTTTTTTTAAATAAATTTATTTATTTTTAATTTTTATCTTTGGTTGCATTGGGTCTTGTGCGGGCTTCTCATTGCAGTGGCTTCTCTTGTTGCAGCGCACGGACTCTAGGCGCGTGGGCTTCAGTAGTTGTGGCACACAGTCTTGGTAGTTGTGACACGCGAGCTCTAGAGTGCAGGCTCAGTAGTTGTGGCACTCGGGCTCAGTAGTTGTGGCTCGTGGGCTCCAGAGCGCAGGCTCAGTAGTTGTGGCTCATGGGCTCAATTGCTCCGCGGCATGTGGGAGCCTCCCAGACCACGGTTCGAACTCGTGTCACCTGCATTGGCAGGCAGATTCCTAACCACTGCGCCACCAGGGAAGCCTCGGTGGTCTCATTCTTGGTAGGTAGTTCTCTAGTCTTTAGAGATCTTCTTGAAGGGACCCAAATGAGTATAATAAAGTGAAAAGAGCAAAGCATTTTAAAAGAACATATATGTGTATGGATTTTCCTAGTAGCCAATGCTTTAAAAAAATGCAGTGGGATTCTTGTGAAAGTAGTGAGTTTCCCATCAATAGAGGAGGTGTCCCAATGTAGATGAAATAACCATGTGGAGATTTTTATGTAAAGATTTCAATATTACAGAAAAGATTTGGCATGCGACCTATAAAGCCTTTATAAACTACTCACTATGTTGATTTTTTTCCCCACTGGTTGCTCAAATATGGTGCATTTAGATACACGTGATGGTTGGGGAAATTATTCTTTGCCAATGCTGGGTGAACTTAGGGTGTTGTGTAGAAGGATTTTGGCTGTGTTTTGCAGTCACAGATAACTGTATGGTTGATAAGGACCTTAGATATTCTCTATCCAGGATGGCCTCACATTTCAACTAGCATGCCAACTTTGCCTGTTAGGGGCTGCCTAAACTTCCTTTTTGAGAAGGAGTCTGATAATATAACTGAACTTATGGGTAAGAGTGCTATGATTGGTTAGTGATGTCTGTCTTGGGCTTTGTTTGCAGGGATGTGGCATGTGTGGTACGTATCTACCATCCTACTGGTGGTATCTATTCATTTTACATTTGGGGGAATTGAAGTTGGAGAGGTCAGGAGACTTGCCCAAAGATATAAGTGATAGTCCAGAAATAAACCCTCACATTTAGTCAAATAATTTTCTGCAAGGGTGCTAAGACCATTTGATGGGGGAAAGGACAGTCTTTGCAACAAATGGTACTGGAAAAACTGCATATCCACATGCAAAAGAATGAAATTGGATCCTTACCTTACCCTATATAAAAAAATTAACTCAAAATGGATCAAAGACTTAGGAGCTAAAACTAAAAAACACTTAAAACATAGGGGAAAATCTTGATGATGTTGGGCTTGGCAGTGGTTTCTTGGATAGGACACCAAAAGCATAGGCAACAAAGGGAAAAATAGATCAACTGGATTACATCAAAATTAAAAACTTTTGTGCATTATAGGATGCTGTCAACAGAGTGAAAAGGCAACCACAGAATGGGGAGAAACTATTTGCAAATTGTATATTTGATAAGGGGTAATATCTAGAACATATAAAGAAGTCCTACAACTCAACAACAAAAAACTCAAGCTAGCTGACTAAAAAATGGGCAAACAACTTGAGTAGACATTTCTCTAAAGAAGATACACAGGTGGCTAATAAGCATATGAAAAGATGCTAAACATCAGTATTCATTAGGGAAATACAAATCAAAATCACAATGAGCTGTCACCTCAGACCCATTTGGATGACCATTATTAAAAAAAAAAACAACAGAAAATAATGTGTTCATAAGTATATGGAGAAATTGGAACCCTTGTGCATTGCTGGAAGGAATGTAAAATGATACAGCTGCTATGGAAAACAGAATGATGGTTCCTCAAAAAATGAAAAATAGAATTACTATTTTTGAAAGAATTGAAAGCAGAGACTCAAATGTTTGTACACTTATGTTCATGGCAGCATTAGTATAATAGCCAAAATGTGCAAGCAATCCACATGTCCATTGATGGATGAATGGATAAGCAAAATGTGGTGTATACATATAGTGGAATATTATTCAGTCTTAAAAAGGAAGGAGATTCTGACACATGCTGTATATAACATGTATGAACCTTGAAGGCATGCTAAGTGAAATAAGCCAGTCACCAAACGACTAATACTGTATGATTCCACTTATATGAGATATCTAGAGTAGTCAAAATCATGGAAACGGAGAGTAGAATGGTGGTTGCCATGGGCTGCGGGGGAGGGGGGAATGGGGAATTATTGTTTAATGAGTAGGGAGTTTCAGTTGGGGAAGATGAAAAAAGTTCTGGAGATGGATGGTGGTGATGGTTACAGAATAATGTGAATGTACTTAGTGTCTTTGAACTGTACACTTAAAATGGTAAATTTTATGTTATATATATTTTATAATAATAATAATAAAAAGAAACTAGGGACATGACAGAAATGAAATGAACTTTCTAGTCCTCAGATGTGATTTGTTGCTTTTCTTGCTCTCATACTTCCAGTTATTCAGCATATTTTGTTGAATATCCACTATGTGCCAGGAACTGTTCTAGATGTTAGGAATATAGAAGTAAACAAAAACAGACAAAACTCTTGCCTTCTTGGAGCTTACGTGTAAGTGGAGCAGACAATAAACAGCAACAACAAAGTAGAATATATGGGATGTGGAGATGGGGGATTAGTGGTATCAGAAGAATAAAACAGAGGTAGAGTGAAAGATGCCAGATTGTGGAGGGCTTTGTTGTCCATTTTAGGGACTTGAATTTTGCTCTATGTGAAATTCCACTAGAGGATTTCTTGAATAGAAGAGTGATGGGATGTTTTAACAGAGTTCCTCTGGCTGCTGTGTTGAGAACAAACCATAGGAGGGCAATGGAAGCAGGAAGACTGGAGGCAAATACTCTAGTCTGGGTGAGAGAGGTTGGTGCTTGGACCAGGATGGTAGCAGTGATATGGTGGGAAGTGGTCAGATTCTGGATGTATTTGATGATAAAACTGAGTGGATTTACCAATAGATTAAGTATGGGATGGGAGAGAAAGAAGAACTGAGAGTGATTCTAAGCTTTGGGGCCTGGGCAATTGGTAGGATGGAGTTTCCATTTACTGAGGAGAAAGTTGTAGGGGAAAAGGCTTGGAAGGTAAAACCAGGGATTTGGTTTTGACTATCTGAAGCTTGGGATGTCTATTAGACATCCAAGTGGAAATGATTAGTCAGTGGGCTCTGTAAGTTTAGAATTCAGGGGAGACATATCCAGACAAAATATATAAGTTTAGGACTGATCAGCAGAAGTATGGATCAGATCGTCAAGAGGGTGGGTATAATATAAAGTACGTAGTATAAATAGAGAAGAGAGGATGGCCAAGGACTGAGCCCAGTGACAGTCCAACAGTAAGAGGTCAAGTTGATGAAGTAGAATGAAGCAAGAGAATATTGTATCCTTGAGGTCAAGTGAAGAAAAGTATTCACAGGCAGGGCATTATCAGTTGTTTCAAATGCTTCAGGTAGATCGGGTACTATGAGAACTGAGAATTGACCATTGGTCTTATCAAGGTCACTGATGACCTCAGTATGGTTAAGAACTCTTTTGGAGAAATGGTGGTAGGGGGAGAGCTTGATTCTAATTGGAGGCCATAACCTTAGACAACTTTTTTTTTTTGCGGTACGCGGGCCTCTCACCGCTGTGGCCTCTCCCGCTGCGGAGCACAGGCTCCGGATGCGCAGGCTCAGTGGCCATGACCCACGGGCCCAGCCGCTCCACGGCATGCGGGATCCTCCCGGACCGGGGCACGAGCCCGCGTCCCCTGCATCGGCAGGCGGACTCCCAACCACTGCGCCACCAGGGAAGCGGCTAGACAACTTTTTAAAGGAAGTTCTGCTGAAAGGGAGAATGGAGAGAAATGGGACAGCATTTGGAGGAGGAAGTAGGGATCAAGAGAGGGTGTTTCTGAGATAAAAGACATGCCAGTATTTTTGCTGATGAATATGACTTGGTACAGAGGGCACCACTGGAGTGACGTCCTCAAGTAGGAGAGAGGGGATGGGATCTGGTACACAAAAGGAGGGGCTGCCCTAGATAGGTATGTGGACATGATATCCAGCGTTATAGGAGAGACGGTAGAGACAGTTGCAAGTTCATGGGTTATTGAGTTGGCAGCAGGTCAAAGAAGTTCTCTTCTGCAGCTTCTGTTTTCTGGGTGAGATGGGTAGGAAGGCCATCAGCTGCAAGTGAGGATGGGGGAAGGAGTTGGTGGAACTTTGAAGAAGGAGAAGTTATGAAGTATTTGCTAAGGAGGGTAGGAAGATGAATAGATTAAATCAGGAAAGGACTTATTACTCTAAAGAGGTTGAGGGTATAGGGGTTCTCTGCTTTTGAAGACCCTGGATTACAGAATGCACAGTGAAGGAATTTTGAGTGTTTGACGGGGGAAAGAGATGTATTCAGATGAGGGGATATAGAGCTGTGGGAGATTAGAGTCCCACGTAAGCTGTCAGAAGAGGCTTTGGCAGTTTTTTGGCAAAAAACTTTGGCAGTTTTTTCTTTTTTTCCCTTCCTTTTCTTTTCCTTAAAATTCTCTTCCCTTCTCATTTTTTCCTCTGCTCCCCTGTCCTCCTTTTCTCTCTCCTTCACCATCTTCTCCTCTCCCCTACTCAACTTTGAGGCACTAAGAAGAATCGGCTATTGAATCTATTTTCTGCAACTGGCCAACACATTTACAAAGATTAGTATGAATACAGATCTTCTTTCCTTCATTGGGATAGGATAAAGGCTTTAAACAGTTCATACAGTTCTTTAAAAATATTGACGATGAGTTGGTTAGAAGAAATTTCCATTTTTTTTTTTTTTTTAAAGAAAATTCCTTGTGAGCAACATTGGAATAATGGCCTGTTTTAAGCGTGGGAGTCGTGGGATTTTCCTTGACATAGTCAAACCAAATCACGCAAAACTTTCAGTGCTTGAAAAGTGCTTCCTTTTTAATTGGTTGTGTTTAGTTAAACGTTTCTCTTGATTTTCTCTCTTTTTAGCCTTGGGGACTGATGGTTAAGAAACAGAAAGAAATTGACACACATGGAAGTGTTTTTCTTTTCTTCTGCTGTTGTCCCAGTTTCTAGGTGGTTTCAGAGGGATTGTAGGTATAAATTGGCCTAGTTTGATAGTCAATTATCATTTAAAATAAGTTTTGAATTGTTTAACAGTCAGATTATAAGTAATTTTCACATACCAAAATAGGACAAAATAATTAGCTTCTGTTTCCCATGTGTTTAATATTTCAAGAACAAATTTACAACTCGGAGCAATTTGAACTTTAGCCTCATTTGTGAAGTTTACATTTTTAGTCACATCTCACTTTATATCAAAGGTGATATGCTGATAGTTTAATTTCCATATAAAAACATTTGTGGCTTTTAATTGCAGTTGGTTAGATGTTTGTATTAAGAACATGAGGACACATTCTCCATAAGCATGTATTCATGCCTTTAAACGTTTATTTGTTCATTCACACTATACCTATTTCCTGAAACGTGATTAACTATGAAAACATGGGTGCAAATAGAGTTAAAAGAGCACAAGACAAAAGGGGACAGCTGCAAGCTGTCGTTTTATTTATATTCCTCTTTGGAATCAGATGAGGGAGTGGGAAAACATGCAAATCCCTGAATGGATCAGAGATGGAAGGGGAAATTGTATTGACCACCAGTAAAAATATGCTTTAGAATCAGAAAAACCTGGATTCCAGTCCTAGCTCTTTCATTTATTAGTGGTGGGGCCTCTCTGGTCGACTGCCCAACCAGACCCTCAGTTTTCTCATCTGTAAAATGAGGGCAATAATGTTGCTTCCTGTAGTGCTACTGTGAAGAATAAATGAGATAATGAATGTGTAGCACTTAGTACAAGGGTTCATCAACTTGGGGGGGCAGTTTTGCCTCCTAGGGGGACATTTGGCAATGTCTTAAGACATTTTTGATTGACACACCTGGTAGGGGTGGAGGACTGTTATTCATCTCTAGTGAGTAGAGGCCAGGGATGCTGCTAAACATCCTGTGATGTGCAGGACAGGCCCCCACAGCCACTATTTGGCCCCAAATGTCAATAGTGCTGGCGTTGAGAAACCCTGAGTTTAACACAATGCCTGGCTTGGGGAAAAGGCTCCAAAAATGTTAGTTCTTATCATCATCATCATCACTTGTTGACACAAAAATTTTCAGTTGGTTGCCAGTTTTTTTCTCCTGAACATGTTTCTTGCTCTCATCCCTTCCTTACCTTGGTAGGTGAATTTCCCTTTGTACCTCAAGCCTGGATTTCTGTCCCAGCCTTTTCAAATTCTTCCCCAAGTGTCTTCTGATATGCACACTCAAATCAGACTAAGATTTCTTAATTATTTATCTCCTGTCCTTCTTTGCTCCTTATTGTTGAGTAAGTGTGGTGGGTAAGAGTGTATGTTCTAGAGTCAGCTTCCTTGGGTTAAAATCCAAGCACCACCAGGGCTAGAAGTGTGCCTTAGGCAGAATAATTTTCTGTGCCTCAGTTTTCTCGTCTGTAAAACAGGGATTATGTTGTACCTTCTCATAGGGTTGTTGTGAGCATTAAATGAAATGAGCTATGTAAAGCTCTTGGCTCAATACCTGACACAAAGAAGGTACTTGGTATATATTATTTGATGAGCGAATAGAAAGTGCACCAGGTTATTTTTCCTTTTCATCTCTATGTGGTTGGACTCTTGTTTAAATTCATGAGAGATGGGCTATCTTGGTGAGTAATAAACAACACAAAAACGTCTCTACTGGGTAATGAGATAGGAGAAGTGCACAAAACCTGCACTGTCCAATACAGATGCTGCTTTGAAATGTGGGCTGTCTGAATTGGGATGTGCTTTAAGTGTGACATGCTGAGTACAAAAAAAAAAAAGGATTGTAAAGTATGTCAGCAGTTTTTAATACTGGTTACATGCTGAAATTATATTATTTTTGATATACTGGGCTAAATGAGATATATTATTGAAATTAATTTCACCTGTTTGTTTTTACATTTTTAAATTGTGGCTACTGGAAAATGTAAAATTAATATGTAGCTTATGTTATATTTCCATTGGACTGTGCAGGACTAACCTATGAGACAAAACTTCGTTTTTTTTTAAACTGAAGCATAGTTGATTTACAGTATTATGTTAGTTTCAGTGTGTACAGCATAATGGTTAGTATTTTTGCAGATTATACTATATTTTAGGTTATTACAAAATAATGGCTATAATTCCCTGTGCTATACAGTATATCCTTGTTGCTTATCTTTTTCATACATAGTAGTTTATATCTGTTAATCCAAGACTTCTTTAATGGAGGTGTGTCTGCCAGAATCAGAGTGCCCTGTTGCTGTGGAGATGTCCCATAACTGTTACTGGCACACTGCGGGTATAGTCATGACTAGGAAAGAATGTGAGCCTGTCTCTGAGCTTGCTTCAACTGGCTTATTCGGTAAAGTTCTAAACTGGAGACACGTGGATGATTTTGAGCTCTCTTTGAAATTTGGAATTATGTGAAAGAAATATTTTCTATCTGTATAAATCTCGAGTATATATGGAGAGTCATTTCAGGTGGCTGCCTTTGTTTCCAAGATAGAAAGTACTGAGTTGCTGTTTTCTGCTGCTTTTGTGATTTAGTCCCATGATTTAGAATAAAAATGTGTAGTTTACACACACACACACACACACACACAAAATCGCTTTCTACTTAATTGATTGCATTTGAGGGTAATCTTGTTTTGTAGGTCGGATGCTCCAGTGCATGTTAAGACTGGTTGGAGCCAAGGTACTGTGCAATCCAAAGGTTCTCATGTGGTTATTTTTAATACATTTTAATACATTTGATACCTTCTTGAGACCTAAGGTGTGAAGTGATTAATTCTATTTAAAGATGAAAATCAATGGTAACTGTATGCATAATATTGCTCTGCAAGTGTTGATCTCTTAATTTATATTTGAAGGCTGCTACATGGTGCTTAAGAATTCAGTTGTCAGGTTGAAAAATTGATAAGTGAGATGAAAATCTATTATACATAAGTCTTTGAATTTGGAAAGTTAGGTCAGCAATCTCAAGATTATAAAATTATAAAAATAAACTGCATAGGTCCAAAAGATTTGTTTTATGGTGGTCTCTGGTGTTTCTGCATTAAAGACATTTTGGAAAATGCAGACACGTTCATCAAAGATAATGAATAAAGATTATACTCTTCCATTTAGTGGTCATCATTGTTTATGCTTTGATGCCTTCCTTTCTGGTCTTTTTCTATGCATATGTCCTATCATAAACATGGGATCATGTTTTACTCATTTGGCAAAAATATATTGAATTCTTACCAGGCAGCAGGCACTGTACTAGACACTGAGGATGCAGTCATGCCTGAGTCTGACCTTTGAGACTGACCTTGATTTGCCTGGCATATACAGTAAACAATTCATTTACAGTTTAGCGTATTAAGGGATTTGATGGGAGAAATACAGGGTGCTGTGGGAGCATTGAAGTACCCTTGACAAAGTAAATCTAGGGGAAACCAGTTGATCTGTTGCTTCCTAAATGATATTTTAGAAACAGCCTCCTGTTTATTGTGACTGCTTTATTTACTGCATTGTTCTGCCATTCTGGTTCTACTAGAATCCCTCTACTCTGCCCCACTCTTGACACCAAGCCCATTGGCAAAAGAAGGACTTTCTTCTTTCACGTCATTTCTTTTCTGAGAGCAAATGAGATTCTCTACTGAATAGTTGAAATCAGCTCAGCTTCATCCATTGGGAGGGATGGTTTCCATTTGTTTTATCAGTGTTACCATATCAGAGCTTCTGGACCTTGGTAGTGAAAACCCTATAAACTGTATGTTTTTTGTGGGGAACAAGAGAAGTTTGAAAGAAAGAGTGAGGTGGGTATTTTCTGGGCAACCTGGTTTGGTATCTGTATTAGTTTTCCTTTGCTATATAACAAGTTTCCCCAAAACTTAGTGGCTTTAAACAATGATAATTATTTTCTCACATTTTCTGTGGGTCAGAAATTTGGGAGCAGCTTAGATGAGTCCTCTGGCTCAGAGTCTCTAACAGGTTACAATCAATGTGCCAGCTGGGGTGCAATCACATCTGAAGGTTTGACTGGGAAGGATCTGCTTCCAAGCTCACCCATGAGGTTGTTGGCAGGATTCAGCTCCTTGCAGGCCGTTCGACTGAGGGGCCTCAGTTCCTTATGGGCTGTTGTAGGAGGCTGTCCTCAGTTCCTTGCCACTTGGGCCTCTCCATTGGGCAGCTTACACATGGCAGCTGGCTTTCCTCAGAGTGAATATGTAAGGGGGAGGAAGAAAGAGAAAGGGTGCAAAAAAGGCAGCAGTTGCAGTCTTTAATAACCTAATCTCAGATATGACATCCCGTCTCTTTTGGTATATTCTGTTCAACAGAAGCAAGTTGATAGGTGCAGCCCATATTCAAGGGGAGGGAATTACACAGGGCATGCGTACTAGGAGGTAGGAATCATTGGGAACCATTTTAAGAAGCTACTTAACCTAGCTTCCTTAATGGTTCTCTCCAAAGTGATATTCCCACTGGATTCAGTGTTTCCTCATTTTATGTTTCTCTATCATTATTGTCATTAGTGGACTGCCTTTCATCAATAGCCTGTAAACCCAGAGGATGGAGACTTGGAGACTTTGTCTGGCTATGTCCTTAAGGCTTAGGTTTGTGGCACAAAATTATGTTCAGTACACATGTGTTGCCAAGTTCTTCCTCCTGCTGGGTCTCCTGGACCTCCCCTGTTTGCCTGACTCCAACCTTAGTCCTGATTCTTACCTCTCTTCCCACTCCTTCAGATCCAGTGTTTTGGGAGTCCCTTTGGCCCCAGAGCTCACTTCCCCTTGCCTCCATTCTTCCTTTCTTGCCCCTTTCCCACACCTAGCCCTGCCTTCAGGGTCGTGGTGTACTCTTTTAAGGAAGAGTGTTTGGAATCTCTTTCCCAGAGGGAAAGGTTTTGGTGGGAGATTACTACTTATATCTCCTTTGTGTTATGGGCAGATATGACCTGGTAACCTTGGGAGCATCCTGGTTCTCCTCCCTTAATGCAAGTACTGAGGAAGAACACACAGGAATGGCTGGTTTCATCCATTCTGAAAAAGGTAAAATATGAAGGTGACCTTGGACACTAAGTAAACACACAGTTATATTTTGGGAGAATCCAGTTCTTCATCCTCAGTGATAACTATTGTTAGATTGAAACTGACAGTTCACCATTAAATAAAAGAAACAGACTAGTCATTTTCAAAAGAAGTGTAGAAATAGGAACTTTTTAATTGTATTGGTGGTTGTGACCTTTGCTCTGTTGATGTCTCCTATTTGTTACTCTTCATATTAAGCTTCCTGGTTGACTGTTTTTTTTTTCTCCTGCCTCCTGCCTCCTGCCTCACAGAAACATTTTTAGGTGGGCATTTAGTAGTGGTGTACTGATAGCAGGGATCCTGGAGTTAGATTGCTTAGGTCTTGCCAGTTTCATGACCTTGGGAAAGTTACTTAACCTTTCTCTGAGTTTTCTTATCTATAAAATGGAGATAATGATGGAACCTACCTTTAAGCTTAAGGAGAGGAATTAATGAAACCATCCACTCAAAGCCCTTTACACATACCTTAAGTTTTAGCTGTGTTTATTGTTTGAAAACAAATACTGGATGACCTCTGCACAGAGGTGTAAAGTTGACTGAGGATGTGATCATTTAGAAAACCCGAAACCGGGCAATTCTGCTTTAGACCAGGAGTCAGGAAACTAGGACCTAAGGGCCAAGTCAGTCCCACCGCCTATTTTCACATAGCCCATGAGCAAGAATAGATTTTTCATTTTTAAATGGTTGGAAAAGATCCAAAGAATAATATTTCAGAGCGTATGAAATCTGCCTGAAATACAAATGTCTGTAAAGTTTATAAAATAAAAACAAATGAAATTTAACAAAATTTAATTAAAAATAAGGTTTATACAGTAGACACATTCATTTAAGCATTGTCTCTGGCTGCTTCATGCTACAATGGCAGAGTTGAGTAGTTGCAATAGACTATCTGGTTGACAAAGAGTAAATATTTAGTATCTGGCCCTTTACAGAAAAACTTTGCTGACCCTTGCTTTAGACCAATATGCTACTGTCTGCATGAAGCACAGAGTTGGGAGGGTGGGGACAATGAGATGGGGAAGGTGAAAAGCTCTGCAGTTAATATCCTGTTGAGTCTTAAATATGCTTTCATGATATGGTGATGTCCCCAATTATTCATATCCTATACTCAAATTTAGGAAGTAACAAATCCTAAGGTTGAATAGACTAAATGACTTTAAAATTTCTTCCTCTTTTTAGTTGATAGAAATTGACTCTGTATTGACATAGCAAGTTATCGAATCTACTTCTTCTGAAATAACATACAATTATTAGTATGATATATAGGTTTTTTTTGTTAGTATTTCAGTGTGACTTCCGTGTAATTTTATGGGATCATTATGATTAAAATATATTAATATATTGTTAAAATAAAATATATTGTTAAATTTCCATTAATATTAGGCTGAAAAATGCTGATGAAATGCTGCCCTGGTGCATAAAATAGACTTACAATATATGAAATTACGTTAGTGGTTATCATCTGAAATAATTTGGAAGGCAGTTGCTGATGCAAAGTCAACTTTAAAACTACAGTAAATTGAAACACTAAAAGGAATTTATATTACATATTTGTCAAAGTGCAACACAGGTATCTAATTAGAATTGACATAGTATTAATAGCTGACTTCATATAAATTAAATTTAATTTTCAGTTGCTGAGTAATGATGAATTTTCTCTCCCTTGTCACATTTGTTTTTCTTTATATTAAGCTGTTATGCCTGAGTCGCTATTACGTGGTTAGTCAAATATGGGTTATATGTAGCCTTGTAAATTAGAGGTTGGTAGCTCAGGGTATGAAGTTTAACAGATTATAGCTGAGTTCTAGCTCCTGTTCTGCTATGTGACCTTGCTCAAATGTTGTTAGCTTCAGCTTCCTCATCTATACAATGGATTCATTAATAGAACCTGTACCGTCAAGCTGATGTGATGATTAAATGAGAAAACACATATTAAGTATTTGATAATAGTGCCTGGAATATAGTGAAAGCTTATTGAGTGATAGATGTATTGTTAGGATATAATTAACCTTAGTAATATTATTTAATGTTGCTAATGTTAATCAGTATAATTTGGATGTCCTGCCATCAGTGGGAATGTGGGAATATTATGGGTCTCACCTGTTTGGAGTCATACTGCAGCTTGTAGCTTGTATAGTCCTCAGAATTTGAAAGCATGGAACACCTCCTAACCAGAGAAGTCTTCTACTCATTTCCTTGGTAACTGTCTTACCCATCAAAAGCATCACATTTATGGTCCTCTCATTTTGGGCATCTTGCCAAACCTCTATAGGTCCATTCAGATTCCTTCCCAGGGCAGAGGCTCGCATACAGCATGAAAGATCCAAGGACTGGGTGGCATGGAAACTCCTTAGTACCTTCCTAGTTTTCTGAAGCCATGGCAAACACAGAAAATGGTAATGTTCCTGTGTCACTCTAGAGTGAGCAGCTGAAGTTGCCCATGGCTGGAGATGCCTGGCTGGGATGGTGGTGTGGGAATAAATGACTTATTACCACACTGGTAACCCATTTGTGGCTGTGCCATAGCACATGGTTAGGAAGCTCCATCTCTGAGCAGAGTCTGGGTGCAGTGGTAGGATGTCAGGCAAGTTTGCCTAACTGGGAAGGGGATATTGGATAGGTGGTAGCAATTACACCTGGCCTTTGGCAGGTGGGGTGGAGAGGTGAGAATGTGCTACCTCACTGAAGAGTGACGCTCTTTATATGGCTACTGAGATTTCTGAAGTATTCCACATGGCCCTGCTATGTGTGTGTGTGTGTGTGTGTGTGTGTGTGTGTGTGTGTGTG